>NW_021850877.1:291239-330869 GCF_003651465.1 Formica exsecta
ATATGATATATAAAATATATGTAAATAATATAATCCGTTTTTTTCTTTTTATACATGATATTTTCCATCAATATTATTTATTTATATTATTGTGTTATGTACGAATTGTTATAAAATTAGATAAATTAGAGTATATTTTTTAATATTCAAGATACTTTTCTAACATTATTTCAAATATGCTTTTTAAAGTTACACATTATATTATTCTGACATGGCTGATTGATATCCGAATTTGAGTAAATTACATTATTAAAAAAAAAAATACAGAATATATAAAAAAAAGTAACATTAATGTTAATAACAAACACAATTGTGCAACAGGGTTTATGTGGGCAGCATCAGTTTCGAATTGAAAGAAGACACAATCAGGCAAGCTTTCTTGCCATTTGGACCGATCAAGTCCATCAATATGTCTTGGGATCCCGTTACGCAGAAGCACAAGGGCTTCGCCTTTGTCGAATACGAGATACCCGAAGCCGCACAACTCGCTTTGGAACAAATGAACGGTGTCATGATCGGTGGCCGCAACATCAAGGTAGCGGGACGTACCTATATAACGAATTTCCTGTCCCCCAGCAATCCTATCATCCCGCCGGAGGTCGGCAAATTTTTATTTAGTCCTTTATCCAATATCTACGATTTTCGAGCGAGCTGCACAGCTTGCTCGAAAATCTTATTAATTTGCATAATATATATCTCTACTTATATTTTCTAAAGATTATTTTATCTGTATTTTTTTAATGAATTATCCCATCACAGATATCCTATTATGTTATGTACTTAGTAAATAGTTTCACAAATGTGCTAAAATAATATAGTGTTTATACATTATTATATATTATAATTTATAGACATTATATAGAAGTATTACATCTTAAAGATTACCTGTAATTTTCTTAGGTTGTAGGACGTCCGTCCAACATGCCACAAGCGCAATCGGTGATCGATGAGATCACTGAGGAGAGCAAACATTACAATCGTATATATATAGCATCGATACATCAAGATCTGACCGAGGATGATATTAAGTCAGTTTTCGAGGCATTTGGCCCAATCACGTATTGTAAGCTCGCGCAGGGCAGTTCACCGCATCGGCATAAGGGTTACGGATTCATCGAGTACGAGACTATGCAGGCCGCGTTAGAGGCTATCGCCTCCATGAATCTTTTCGACTTGGGAGGTCAATATCTAAGAGTGGGTAGAGCCATAACGCCACCGAATGCGCTTATGGGACCGCCTAGCGGTACCAGTATGATGCCGACTGCGGCTGCAGTAGCCGCGGCGGCTGCAACGGCGAAGATTCAAGCGATGGATGCTGTCGCCAGTAACGCAGTAGCGTTAGGTCTTACTAAACTTGGAGCTACAGCGCCGCCGATCCTGAATCAGGGTATGTAAATGTAAATTCACATAGATTTATACACATTTTATAAAAAATTTTAACTTAGAAAAGAGAATTATATTTTCCATTATTTCTATATTTTAGCACTTCCTGGTGTAGTACGGCCTACTATAGCACCTGCGACGATAATGGCACCACCAACGGTAGCGACAGTAGCACCGGTGATACCTCCACCTGGTATAGCTATACCGCAGACTTTAACGCGACCACCCGCCATTATCCAGCCGATTCCTGGTCAACCGGTCGTTATACCACCTCCAGCCGTTGTCGCTCCTACAATCGTCGGCACACCAGTCGTAAATATTTTATCAATGTATATCCAGATTAATATTCATAAATTATCGATATATTAATTATAAAAATTTAATTATACTTGTTAGATACCGGTTACAACAACCGCGAGTTCCGACATTATGAGACGGGCGCAGGAACAAGCGGCTCATCAGAAACAACAAGAGGAATTACAGAAGAAGCTATTAGAGGAAACGGAACCGCAAACGTTGCAGCAACAGGAAAATATGTCGATCAAAGGCCAGAGCGCACGTCATCTCGTTATGCAAAAGCTTATGCGTAAAGTCGAGTCCCGTGTAGTTATCCTGAGAAATATGGTGGCGCCGGAAGATGTGGACGAGACCCTACAGGAAGAGATTCAAGATGAATGCTCCAAATTTGGTGTGGTCGAGCGCGTTATTATTTATAAGGAGAGACAATCCGAGGATGATGAAAACGCGGAAGTTATCGTAAAGATATTCGTCGAATTCTCCCAAATGAGCGGTAAAGTATATTTACATGTGTCCGGATTAATAAATCTAATCTACGGTGATTTTATAACTTTTAACGACAATATCGCTATCGTTACATGTTGCGCATGTATTTTGACACGTTAAACTACATGCGCAACGACACATAATTATAGCGACATTGTCCTTAAGTTACAGAATCGCAATATTGTATATGTTAATGATCTATTGTATAATTTTTTTATTTTTTTCAGAAGCGGAACGTGCAAGAGATTCATTAAACGGTCGATATTTCGGTGGACGATTGGTTAAAGGAGAATTATACGACCAGGCCCTATTTGACAATAGTGATTTTTCTGGTTGATGTGTTATCTCATATTGAGTTTCTATCAATTTCATTCATATAAAGGAAATTCCATATTTAATGATCAACACTGTGTGAATTTTTCCATTAAACTACTATTTGTAATTGAAATCTCTTAGCTACGTGTTGAATAGTAAAAGCCAGAAGTTATCACTATTCTAACAATAAATTCGTAGTGATTAAATTGCAAAATGTAGGAATTTCACAGTGTAACTCGGAGAAAAAAAAAATTCAGATTGATCAAACGATTTAGAGCATCTGCGTACATATGTAAGTTTTTTTTTTGTAAAATGGATCATAGTGATTAAGATATTTTTTCCATAATTGCAATCACAACTGCAGTCAACTGCAGTTTCGAATGATGTAGTTTTTCAAGAAAAATATTTCATACAATAGATATCCATTATGTAGTATCAGTGTTATAATTTCAACGTAAATTGATATTATATAGGAAAGCGCGATATATCTTAATTTACATGTATAGAAATAATAGAATATTAAAAAATTGTTTTACATATATATATAATATTGTATATACACATATACCAGCTTTACAAGATCCATATTATGTAATATAATGATCTCTTGAAATATCCAATAATGTAAAGCTTTGTCAAATATTTATTTCATAACTATATAATAATTTATAGTTTTGCTCTAGGATTGTTGCTATATCTTAATTGATTTTCTGTTCTCAATACTTATATGAATCTTTTGGTACGTAATTGCTACCAAAATTTTTATACTCTTCATAAACTGGAAAATTTCCTGGATTGGAAGGTTGAGAAGCAGACTGTTGAATAGGAAGATCTTTAGAAGATTTTTCATCCTTGGAATAATTTTCTTCTAAAAGCTTTGCTGCATTCTTTTTCTTGGTCATCGCTAATCGATAGTTAGCTTCAACTTCTTCTCGCGTAGGTGGATCATTTCTACGATATCTTAACCAGGATTCCCATTCAGCGGGCAGTTCTTGATCAAAATCATCTTTGTTTACCGGTATGAAATATCGAGGAGCTCTGGGACGCCTGGAATTGCGAATATCCTCCTCGTAATATTTTGTGCCATAGTAATCTTCGCCCACTAATTTACGACGAGCGAATTGAGGCTTTAGCGAAGACACAAAACTATTCCAAATCATTTTGATGACGCCGCGTTCTTTAGCCATGTTATTATATATATATACTGCGAAAGAAACAATAGTTATATATATCTGACACGTGTATATAAATATAAAACATTTAAATATACATATAACATATTAAATATAATAAAATGTTAAAAATTGAGAAATATTGAAAATCTTAAAAATATTGACAATTGGCAAGTTTATAACCTCAAAACAATATTATTTAAATACAATTTTGGGCACACGATAAATAGCAACAGTTGTTTTGAACAAATTATAATTTTATATATAATCAAAATCATTAAAAAATCTCACCGTTTGTTCGATATAAGCACAAATAACAGAATCAAGACTTGTTTTTAGGTTAAATTAACCCCGTATGTTTCTTTTTGGAAATAATCATAGACATGTAGGATATAGATATATATATCTATGGAAATAAGTTTCCAACATAGAACTTATATAATGAGTGCGTTCGAAAATCTTATCCGTGGGGTAGAATAACTTTTAATTGACCGATAAGAACAAAAGGAGCAAAGATTTTTTTATTGTGATTGGACAATCAAACGCTATTTTTATTTTCCCTACGTCGATAATTTTTGTATGTACTTCGAAGTTACTAGATTTACTAGCGAAAAAATTTATCCCGAATTGGACACATTGCTGCCACGTCCAGACAGAATTCTGATAGGCCCTCGTCATATTTATCACGACATCGGCCAGCCGATACGTCACTTCCAGGCGTGCTGGAGCAGTGTCGCGTGTATATATGCATGAGACAACGCGCGCGTGTGTGCGTACGTGAGTGCAGTCACGCAACGTGTTGGTAGAGAGAGTGGTGCTGAAAATGGCCGTGCATAGCTCCGCCGTAGAGTATACCGATCTTCGCGAGAGATAGCTCCGCGTGTCGCGAACGGAACGCATAAAATCTCACGCGCGTGTGCCTTAAATAGTGCGCGATTCTCTCTTTTCTCGATGGACGGATCCCGTGAAACGAGACGCGCGACGTCAAACAGATAGCGGCTACATTCCGGTGGATTTTGCAACGCGGCGGGGAGGAGGAAAGCGGTGTGTCGTGTCCAGGACCACCAGGCTAATCGTTTTATCGCGCGAAAGAGGTAAGCTGGCGTTCTCGCACGAGACGTTTTTGTTTCTCGCGTCGTTTCCCGTCGTCCGGGTCCGCCCTAGAGTCGCATGTCGCACGCTGACACGCGGCATCGTGTCATCTCTCGGCAAAGTCGCCCGAAGCGAGAGCGGTATATACGGTCGCCTCGTTCTCTCTCTTTTTAGTTGCATCGAGCGGTCTGTTCCTCCTAACTGCACTTCTCTACACTTTGTGCGTTCAAAATCAGATTACCTACGTATATTTCGTATTTTGGAGAGAAGGGGATTGTATAGGTAGGTAGGTAGGTAGGTAGGTAGGTGGACAGGTAGGCACGGAGAAGGTGCAGCTGGTGAAGAAATCCGTAGGTTTTACGCGCAGGATTATACGACAGACGTCATAGTTTCACGCGACGCAAATCTTGCCTCTCGCCAACGTCGTCGTCCGACGACAACTAGGTATCTCTCGCTCTCATCTCTCAAGCGTCGTGCCGATTTCCAGCCGTGTGTCAGGGCGTGTTCGTGCGAGATTTAACTACTTACGGATACGCGGATAATACGCGAGAACGGAGCGAAAGAGAATTTTCGAAAATTTAGAGCCGAACGGCACTCTTGCACGCATCGGGGCGATACTGACGTAATGACGTGACCTAAAGGTTACTTGTCAAAATTGTGTCAACCCGCGTGACCGAGCGTCAACACCTGTCGACGTCTCGTATTCCATCTCTCTTTCTCCGTCTCTCCCTCTCGCTGGTCATCGCTCGCCTCGTTCGTTCATTCGCGCGATTTCTCGTTTTCTTATCGTTCGTTACGCTGCCACGCTCGCGATACAGACGGATCTCGCGCGATAAATCAGCGCGAGATGCAAACGCAGCCGAGAGCCGAGACGGCGCTATCGATCAGGTCAGGAGCGACGACGACGACGACGACGACGACGGTGGCGGATTGTAATCGCCGTGCTAAAGAGGATTATCGTCGAAGCAGAACGCATCTATGCGCTTCGTTACGTGTGCGCTTTTCCACGTATTAGTGTGCGATACTGCAACGGTATTCCGGTATTAACGCCTAATCGAATTTTCCGTTTCCCCGATGAGCCGATCCGGGGGACGTTTTGCAAGCCCTGCCCACGCGAAATGCTTTTACGAGTAAGGAGATATTCTGCAATCGTTCGTCGTTGCGTGTCACTTTTCTTCCTCTTGAAAGGAAATTGTGGAAGAGTGTGAAATATGTTGGCGTCTCGTCATTCCGTATTTTTTTCTTTTAATCTGATTAAATGACATTTTTTTTCTGTTCGCGTATTAACACGAAGCCAGAATGTAGAGAAGAACGGCAAATTACTCTGATCTGAAAAAAAAAAGAAAATAAAAATTGTCAATTTGAAGTAGTAGAAATTTAAATTTTTATTTTACTATTGTAAAATTACTGGAGAAGCGTTTGTGTTCTTCATTATCTGTATGTTGACAATACCCACTGCATCACAGATAGTCATTTTTTTAAGCTTATCAATGATATCTGAGTTTTCTCTAGCTCTGGTTATCTCTTATTTCTATCATTTATAACATGTGTGTGTATATATGTTATGTATAATATATTTCTCATACAATGGATTGTTCCAATAGATTGATATGATTGTTTTAAAGAATTTTAAACGCGCGTCTTTGTTACAATTTTGTATTTGATTTCCACTTCTAAACCAATATAAAGAGAGAGATCTTATGGATGGAATGTTGTTCTCTCTCTATTGACTATGTCCTAGTTTTCTCCATCACTGGAATTTCTACAACATTCATTATTTTCAAACTTTTAGAAGCATAAAAATATATTATTGTTATGTGTTACATTAAATATATAACTTTTTATTCAATAACTAAATATATATATAAAATTAAATATATATAAAGGATATACTTTGACTCTAAAATGAATTAAATACCAAGTTATGTTGACAAGTTATGAATTAAAATAGTCGATATTGTATAAACAAAAGGATAGAAATAAAAATTGTCAATTTGAAGTAGTAGAAATTTAAATTTTTATTTTACTATTGTAAAATTACTGGAGAAGCGTTTGTGTTCTTCATTATCTGTATGTTGACAATACCCACTGCATCACAGATAGTCATTTTTTTAAGCTTATCAATGATATCTGAGTTTTCTCTAGCTCTGGTTATCTCTTATTTCTATCATTTATAACATGTGTGTGTATATATGTTATGTATAATATATTTCTCATACAATGGATTGTTCCAATAGATTGATATGATTGTTTTAAAGAATTTTAAACGCGCGTCTTTGTTACAATTTTGTATTTGATTTCCACTTCTAAACCAATATAAAGAGAGAGATCTTATGGATGGAATGTTGTTCTCTCTCTATTGACTATGTCCTAGTTTTCTCCATCACTGGAATTTCTACAACATTCATTATTTTCAAACTTTTAGAAGCATAAAAATATATTATTGTTATGTGTTACATTAAATATATAACTTTTTATTCAATAACTAAATATATATATAAAATTAAATATATATAAAGGATATACTTTGACTCTAAAATGAATTAAATACCAAGTTATGTTGACAAGTTATGAATTAAAATAGTCGATATTGTATAAACAAAAGGATGATTAATGAGATAATGTATTATATTTTTCTGTTCCAGAACACTTGATTTCAATATACATTGCATATATAATTATTGAAGAGCAATGGGTTGCATTCATCTTATTTGTGCTCAAAGCAGTTTGCATCTAACAACAATCAATTAAGAAGTGTGGTTTAGAATTTACAAAAATGCGGGAGTGGTGTGGCACGGTCCCCTGGTATCCAGCAGGGATCTGAAACAAATATCTGTGTTTAAAGAACTCTTGATACAATAAATATCAAAATAATGTGGACTGTATAAAGTAATACATTGTTTTAAATGTACTGCTTATTACAACGCTGAAAAATAATAGTTACTAAGCTCTTTTAAACATTGAGCAAAGTAACGTTTCACGAATTTAATACACAATTGTTAATAGCTACATTTTGTACAGTCAAAGGGTATTTTGCATTCAAATTGTAATAATAAAAGTTCAATTTTTGAGTGTATGTGCAAATATATCAAACACTGTAACTGCCAAAATGTCATTCTTATCGAATCTGAAGAAAGCATTCCACTTTGGTGGTAATGATGCAAAGAAGAAGAAGCTGTATAACAATATTAAAATGGATTGTAACCCGGAAGAGTTTTGGGAAATGGTGGGTGAATTAGGCGATGGTGCATTTGGTAAAGTTTATAAGGTAATATCGCGTAAAGAAATTCTACTCTACTAAGGGTGATTATTCTATCCAGTCTATATATTTTTAAACGATTGTTATACTGTTTACTGCAGGCACAGAACAGGCAATCCAACCAGCTTGCCGCTGCAAAAATGTGTGCATTAGAGGGAGAAGATGATCTTAGCGATTTTATGATTGAGATAGATATTTTATCAGAATGCAAACATTCTAATATTGTTGAATTACATGAAGCCTATTTCATTGAAGGAAAATTATGGGTATGTTTTTTTTTCCCTTTTTTTTTGTGATAATGGTTTTATAACAGTCATAGTGGAAATTAATAAATTGGGAAATTATTTCTATGATATAATTAAATGATCAATCATTATGAAATAGTAAGTAAAAAGTGAAATGTTTTCATATAGATGTTAATCGAATATTGTGATGGTGGTGCTGTGGATTCCATAATGGTCGAACTGGAAAAAGCGCTAACTGAAATGCAAATAGCGTACATTTGTCAGTATATGACTAAAGGTCTTGCTTTCTTACACAAATCCAAAGTTATACACAGGGATTTAAAGGCAGGAAATGTTTTATTGACTATGGCAGGAGGTGTTAAATTAGGTAAATATATGCCTCAACTTTAATAAATATTTTTAATAATGTATCTCTCTATTATTGCTGCTGTATATGTGCATTTTAAACAAATGTATAAGATTTTTATCTTTGATTGTAGCTGATTTTGGAGTATCTGCAAAGAACAAACATACTTTACAGAAGCATGATACATTTATTGGCACTCCTTATTGGATGGCACCCGAAGTTGTCTTATGTGAAACATTTAGAGATAATCCTTATGATTTTAAAGTAGGTGATATACTCTCATATATATAAATGTATTTTTTATTCTTTACTCTAATTTCAACTTATAAACATGATACTTTTTCGATTGTTTAGGTGGACATCTGGTCTCTTGGTATAACTCTGATAGAGTTTGCACAAATGGAGCCACCGAACCACGAAATGTCGCCGATGCGAGTGCTACTTAAAATACAAAAAAGCGATCCGCCGAAATTGGATCAACCCGGGAAATGGAGTAAGGAATTTAATGATTTTATTGCTAAAGCACTTATAAAGGATCCGACCTCACGACCTACAGCTGATGATTTGTTAAAACATCCGTTCATAAGCCGAAATTTAGATCCAAAACCTGTCAGGGATTTGTTGCTTGAATATAAGGCGGATGTTGTTGAAGAAGAGCTCGTAGACGAGGAGGCGGAGGTAGGATTTATTTCTCACCATGTATTTTACTTTAAATTCTTCATGTACATGTTAATTATGCAATAAAATTAATTTGATTAGTGATAAATTAATAAGTATAAATTCATAGAATTAAATATAACATACATGATTATATTTATATTCAAAAAATACAAATTGTATCCATAAGTATTCTTTTATATGAATTAAACACATTTGCCTTATATACAAAGAAGAAGAAATATTTTAACATAATATTTTTACATATCTTGATTTATACCATAGTTGCATTAAAATTGCATAAACTGTGTATATATCTTGATATCAAAATTTCAATTTTTACATGTGCGAAAAGAATTTATTCTAGTACAAGAAGAGTTTGCATCTTAATGCAATAGCATGGGTAGATATCCACACATTTCATAATATAAATAGATATACATTAAGTTTCTGACAATGCAGAATTAACATGTATTACACATTGTTACATGCTTCCGTTATTATAGAAGGCCAAAAAAACGAAAAAACACAGAGAACAATATCAACGAATTGGTAAGCTGCTTCTAGGTGAAGCATATATGTGTCTCATTTACCATTTATACAATGGAATATAAATTGTTAAAATGTTGATCAGATATTGTGTCGATTAAAACCACTATTCCCGCGACCAATACTTCTAAAAAATTAAGAGCATAATTTATAGTTTGATGGTTTACAAGTTATAAATTTTTAAATCTGAAATGAGAAGATGATACGAGATTGTTTGTATTTATATGCAACTGATATGCATGATGTAATCTTAGTTAAATATATAAATATTGCAGTAATAATGGTTGCAATAATAATGCATGCATTTAAAGTTAAATTCTGATATATCATAAATTTTATTTTTTTCTTCGATCACAAGGAATAAGTGGTTAAAAGTGTCTGTAGAAGAGTATTGATAGTAGAACATCTTCTATATGTATAAAATATATATTGGTGTGATCAGAATGAATGTATTTGTGATAATTGTAATTACTTTGGCTGTGCATGCGGTTCTCCTGGCCCTCGCCAGCCTCATTACCCCAATGTATGTCAGGTTAGTAGCTTGCACTGTCGCATTCTATGCGCTAACAGGATCGATTAATCCTGCAAGACTGAGAGCTACATAATATACAAACAAACAAAATCATATATATTACATAATATAAAAATATAAATATTTTACACAGCTTTCATGTTACAGGCTGTTTTCTCTGAAACTATTCAAAAATATAAGGGATAGCAATCAAAATTTTTTGGTGATATTTCAAGATTTATTATGGAATAAATGAGGTGTTGGGTTGAAAGTTTCAAATAGTATTATAGATAAAATATAAAATATTTACTTTCCGATGATTACATCTTAATATTTTTATATGTGGAATGATAAGAACTTATATAAGAAAACATAAAGTTTTATTTTAAAAAGCAAGGGAGGATATTGGAGGATTTGTATTGTATGTTTTATTTACCCTATCAAAGACCAATTTTAATATATCAAAAAAGAATTTGGTTATTTGTAATAGTTTCTATAAGAAAGCAGCTTATGGTTTACATAAATCATATATCCTATACATTATATGCAGCATGAAATAATATTATATTTTGTATCTTCTTTTTTTTTCAATGCTCTATCGTTATATTTTTTATATATAAAAATAACTAACTTATAATTATGATCTGTAGTATTGATTTCGATTTTTATCTGTGCATTTTTAGTTACATGTTACTTTTAATATCTCATTATTAGTAGTGATATGAAAATTAAATTATTAAAAATTGAAAGAAATTTTATTTTATTTGTTATATTCGCGTATAAATCACATATATATTAATGTTTCAGGAGCAGCGCACGTCTCAGCTTCCTCTGGAGCTGGATCAAATCACAGATGACTCCGCTCCTACGCGCCTTGATGCTGAAATTAAGAGTTAGCATTTTACAAAATTTTATCTTATACTTCATGGACACAACATTGCAAAATATACTAATATTTTCTTCGTTTTCTAGTCGCTGACAAAGAAAATCTCGTGGCATTACCTGCACCTATGAAGAAAGAAGAAAGTAATAAGCGTGAGATGAACCGTGATGGTGAGAAGGAGGACAAGAATAAAAGATTACGTAAGGCTGAATCCAAAGAGAACATACAGCCTCCACCTGCAGAGAAAAAACAGGTATTTGATATAATTGATTAGTTCATTAGATAATAACTCATTGTATCCTTGCATTTGAAGAATATTAAGAATGTTAATGTCGTGTATAAATTATTTGTTCAGGCACCTAAGCCGCCAAGCGAAACAAGCGAGCGTAGATTATCTCGAGATAAAGGGCCGGCGCCTCCCCCACCACCCATGCGTCAAGATAGCGAAGAAAAGAAGAAGAAGGACGTCGAAGAGAGAGAAAACATTTCAAAAGATGTCGAAAAGATCGTGAATCGAACGGATAAACAGAAATCTGCCGAAGACAAATCGCAAATTAATAAGTTATCGCAAAATGAAAAGACGGTGGATCAGCAAGTGACAAACATTAAAGAACAAAGAAACTTGGAAACTGAAGATCGGATGCAAAATGAATTGGATGGTTCCGGGAAAATAAAGAAAGCTGAAAATGAAGATAATGTTAAACTGTTCGATAATATAAGAAAATTTGAAAATCAGCAGAAGTTAATGAACAGAAAATCGAGTCCCGCTTCGAAAAAGCAAATGGGAGTAAATGAAAAACGCAAATCGGCACCTGTAAAGCCAGAAATGATTGAAGATTTGTCGAAAATAATATATAAGCAATCATCTTTAGAAAATAAGGATAGGTATTTTTTATTTAATTATTTATTTTTTATTTATAGTGCGCATTTAAACTCGAATACTGAAATGGAATTGAAAGAAAACTCTTTATCTTAAAATAATATTTCAATTTTTAGGATGAAAAATAAATTATTATCCGTTGATGATGTAACGAATTACAATCTACAATCTCAAGAGAAAGGAGATTATAAGAGTTTGGAAGAAAAACGGAAATCTGTCGGAGAGAAACTGAACGCTGTATTGGAGAAGCGATTGTCCATGGATTCTGGAAAAAGAATAAGCGATGGTTCTATGGAAACTTTGAAGCATACATCTACCGTCGCATCGACGGTTCTAGCAGAGAAGAATAACGTTAAGGCTAATTCCACAGAGGATATTAAGACACAGTTTGATCTAACAAAGACTGAGAATGCGACTGTGAAAAGTCGCAGCGCGGGATCGTCCAGAAACGATTCCTTGGAAAACTTCTCGGACGAATTACACGTTAAAGTGGATGATAATAGCACAGAACACGGGCGAAAAGACGCAGTAAGCGACGATAAGGGTTTAGAGAAACAAGATTCGGGAATTAACGTGTCAGTAATTACGTCGACGCCGCTGAAAAGTAGAAGCGGTTCGAGAAGAAGCAGCGGAGACAATATAGTCGTTATTACTGGTAAAAATTGAATAATATATCAATCTGGAATAAATAAATTTATCTTTACCTTTTATCTATATCTTTATCTATAAATTTATCTATACCTTTTTTCTACTTATGTTGTATTACTCACGTTGCAGGAAAAAATCAACCCGAGCAAGAAGTACGCTTAAACACTTCGACTGTCCGTATTACTGCCGACTCGCCGGACATGTCGAATAGCCTAGCGAGTAACATAAGTCAGGTTACCGTCGTGACGACGCATCCGCCCGTACTGGTGGACGCACCCTCGACGACGACGACGACGACGTCAACGACGACGACGACGACGACGCCTCTTCCGCGTCGCACTTCACCGACGTCGGAAGTCGTTATCGTTGCCAACGAAATGAACAAGACTCAGGTGAATGACAATTCGAATGTCGACGATGACGCATTTCCTAGTCTGGATAGTCTGGAATATACGCCGCAAGAACAGCCTATCGTACTTACCGACGTGTCCAAGAGGATTGGTAAAAAGTTGGACGAGTCAGAAGTGATTATAGTGAGCCCAATTGTGGACGAGTTGCAAGATACCAGTCACGTCTCCGTAGTTACGGTGGGCGATGATAAGGAACAAGTGAAGGACTCTTCGATATCCAAGAAGCATAACGTTATTCGTACCGGTTCTTCTCACAGTGATTTGTACTGGTGGACGCACCCTCGACGACGACGTCAACGACGACGACGACGACGACGCCTCTTCCGCGTCGCACTTCACCGACGTCGGAAGTCGTTATCGTTGCCAACGAAATGAACAAGACTCAGGTGAATGACAATTCGATTGTCGACGATGACGCATTTCCTAGTCTGGATAGTCTGGAATATACGCCGCAAGAACAGCCTATCGTACTTACCGACGTGTCCAAGAGGATTGGTAAAAAGTTGGACGAGTCAGAAGTGATTATAGTGAGCCCAATTGTGGACGAGTTGCAAGATACCAGTCACGTCTCCGTAGTTACGGTGGGCGATGATAAGGAACAAGTGAAGGACTCTTCGATATCCAAGAAGCATAACGTTATTCGTACCGGTTCTTCTCACAGTGATTTGAGCTCGAATGAGAGATCGAGCTTGAAGAGCGATAGCGGAGACGAGAGCGGCAAAGTAATGGTCGCCGGTACGACTATAGAACCTTCGGAAGTGGACAACTACGAGAGAAACGGAGCGAAGAAGATGAATGGATTGATCAAGAATGAGATCATGCCGCATCACATCGACGATAGAATCGTGAAGACGGTCAAGCCGAAGGAGATCAACGTCAAGAGTTTCGGCAAGGAAAAACGAGTTTCTCCGGATAGCTTCGAAGGTTCCAGGTCTCAGAGCGATTCCAGTTCCATAAGATCGCACACCCCGAGCAAGAGCATCGATCGTTCCGACGCCGAATCCATCTCGACGACGATCAGTCAGGATAGCAGAGAATCGAACAAGGAAAATCGATTGAATCAAGCTCAGCACACGGAAGTCGACGAGGAGGTCGTTCTGCGTCGTAAGCCCGATTACAATCGCGAAATATCTCGACCGACCAGAACAAAGGAGGATATACAAATGATGAATTTGAAAAAGAAAACGAGAAAACGCACGAGAAAGTTCGAGATTGATGGTGTCGTGATGACGACGACGACTTCGAAGGTGATATACGGCGACGATGAGAACGGCAAGGTGTACGACGATCAGATATTCAGGAAGCAAGAGCTGAGGGAATTGAAGATGCTGCAGAAAATGGAGCAGAAGCAATTCCAGGATTTGGCACAGAAGGCTCAGTTCAACAAGGATCAGCAGGAGAAGCGGTTCGAGCAGGAACGGCAACTCTTGGAACGTAATGCTGAAGCGGATTTAGAAGCGCTTGCCAGACAACAGAGACAGCAGATCGAGCGGGCCGAGGCGCAGCAGGAAGTCGATCTACGATTGGCGTCCAAGAAAATTCGTAGCGAGCAAGAGAGGGAACTCAAGCAGTTCCGAGAGGGTCTGAAACAAGAATTGAGATTATTGAAGCAAGAGATAGACTTGATGCCAAAGGATAAGCGGAAGAGTGCGTTTAAGATACGAAAGGAGAAGCTTGAAGCAGAGCACGAGGAGCGAGAGAAGTTCTTCCTGGAGAAGCTCAATGAGAGTCACGAGATGTCGCTGAGGCGATTGTCGGATAGTCATCGCGAGAAGATCGCGTTAATGGAGCGGCAATTCTTGCAGCAGAAACAGCAATTGATGCGTGGCAGGGAGGCGGCCATCTGGGAGCAGGAGGAACGGCAGATACACGAGCGGCAACAATTACTCAAGAAACAGCTCAAGGATATATTCTTCCTGCAGAGACATCAGATGCTCATACGGCATGAGAAAGAGCTGGAACAGATGAAGCGAATGAATCAGAGAAAGGAGGAAGAGTTGATCAAGCGGCAAACGGCGGAACGTAGAAATCTGCCTAAGCGTATTCGCAACGAAATGAAGGCGCGCGAGATGATGTTCCGCGAATCGATGAGGATTTCGATGTCGTCCGTGCTCGCGCCGGATCCCGACGCCGAGCGGGAGAAGCTGAAAAAGTTTCAGGAGAACGAGAAGAAGAGATACAGAGCGGAGCAACAGAGATTTGAACTGAAACATTCCAGGCAGCTCGAGGAAGTAAGGGCCCAGAGCGATGCCACAATCAAGGAACTGGAGCAATTGCAGAACGAAAAGCGAAAAATGCTAATGGAACACGAGACATTAAAGTTGAAGGAACAGGAGGAGGCTTACGGCAAAGAAATTCGTGAGTGGAAAGCGCAACTTAAGCCTCGAAAGCAGGTAAATATTGGGCAAATCTCGGCTAAATGGACAAAAATTGTCCCAAGTTTTACGTTTTATCGATGTTTCTCTTGGATGCAAAAATTGATCTTTGACAGCCTGGTAGTGTAATCGCTTTTGAATTTTCTATCGATTCAGCGATGTGCTTCACTTTCAAATTTTTTTATTTTATTTTATTTTATTTTTATTTTATGCATCTATAACAGTGTGTGAGAATTTAGTTTATTTGGAAGGTCGGCGCAAACCGACGCAACGTCGTAAAGTAACCGAGAGCCGAGATATGGGCGCAAACTCGATTGTTCGATTGATTGTTTCTTGTAATAAACGTCCGCTTCTGCATCCAGCTTGCGTCGCTTTGCGCGGAGCTTTTAATTTGCATGACTAATCATTAATAAAATAAAAGTCACTGTAAATAATTAAAAACAATTAGAGAAAGCGGGAGAAAAAGGAAATATACGATATAGAATTTGCAGTTAAAATATTTTAAACGCAACAAAGTATCGAGCACTATAAGTCTGAAATAAGTCTTGATGTACCTGTTATAGAAGATAGAAGCTGATCTGGCGGCTGAAATGGAAGCATTGGAAAAGCTCTACCAAGACTATTTGCCTTCTTCTGGTCTTCTTAGTGGTCTCTCTTTTCCCTTTTTCGACTACTCTAAAACCGTAATTTCCGACACTTGGAAGAGATCTCCACGCTTACCGCGCTCCACTCCCACCTCTCCGTCTTTCACTATACCCAGGGTGTCGCTAAAAATTAGTGGTTCGGACGCAGGCACCTACACGTCGAACGGCACGCTCTCACGAAGTCATTCTAGACCGGATTTAGTCCCACCTTTTCGTAAATTATACCCGTTCTAAATCATCCTCCTAATAATATGTTCGTATAGGCAAAACATTTTAACATATATACATGCATGTTATATATGCGTATACAAATCGATGTTTCTTCTTTTTGCGTTTTTTTCAAAGGCATAGAGTAACATTTTTCAAGTGTACGCATATATATATATATAGATTTCCAAGTCTTCCCAGCTTCTGCAAATGGCTTCATTTCCATGTGTTGTTTGCATGCATTTAACGCATCAGTGTATGTGTCCTTGCATATCCTTGGTCTAAAATAAAAAAATTCGTGTTTTAGTAAGGGAACATTCTTTAAATCATCTACATTTCGAAATATATCACAATTTTGTTGCAACTTCATTCTTATATAGCTTTCTTTCAAACATTTATAAAATGTCCATGTTTATATAACATATACTTTCCCTTGAATAACCATAGAAAAATAATCTTTGCTATACTCATTGGTGCCTTTAATAATAATGCCATAGATCGGCAGATATACAGATTAGATGTAGTATATATACATATTTTCTATGTATGAAATGCAAAAAGTTATTAATATAACTTGAAAGATAAGTAACTATACATGGTTTTTGTAAAAAAAAACTTGTGGGATATATATATCGGGAGAAATCGTATTATATAATAGGGCAGATTAATTTATTCTTTATGAATTACGGTTCTAAGAGTTGAAAAAAATATGCAGTCAGTCAGATAAAATTTTAATTTCTTGAGATCTGTATAACAAGTCGGATAAGATGTTAATTTCCCGAGATCTATGTAGAAAGTTTGAGTGTGTGTTAGTGTTCTTGTTTTTTCTCTCTCTTTCTATTTTTCTTTCATTTCCATTCAATGTGTAATTTTTGATCCATTTGTAGTTTATAAAAAATCTATTGATAAAAGTGCTTGAAGGAAGGAAGGAGAAACACTATTAATAAATTTGTGTATCTAATATATATTAAATATACAGATTTCAGTTAAAATTATTAATATGGGGGAATATTTATAAGAATAGAAATAACATAAAAAGAATAATACAATTCTCGTTGTGTGTATATACATTTTTAGAATTATATGTGAGAATTACATTTGTACAACATTGTAATTTTGTCCATGTATTTCGATTTAATCACACACACATATCATAAATTATATTGTGCTTCATTATAAGCTTAAATGGTAAAAATATGGAAATAACAGGGTAAGTGTGTTTACGGTTTAGAATTAGCAAAATAAGGTGTCATGAGCGGTTTCCTTGATGGGTCCCATAACTATGATTGTTTAATAGCATATACAATCAATTTTTTTTATTACAGTCCTCTTACTTGAATAATATACATATATGTGATCCTATAGAAAAATCCTAATGAAAAGTTAAAAAGAGATTCCACAAGTTTCGGATTCAAAGCTGTGTACAAAGTGTTAAGCCACAAGGTTAGTCCATAATATTGTTGTAAAACATCGTTGGACCATGCTTCACACGCGTTTGCAGCGATTCTGTAAATATAAAGATACTCGATTTTTGTTTCTGCACATTTATTCCCTTCTAGAGATTTATAAATACTATCATATATATTGCTAATTAGATGACATGAGAAAGATCTACACTCTATTATAATCCAATGTATACAAAATAAATACAAAATAAATCTCTTCTAATGTCTTTCTCACATTACAGAAACTTGAAGAACAGTTCGCGTTACAACTCGAGGAGCAAGAGGCGATTTATGGTCCTAGTGCGATACCGTTATGCTTGCCGGCCGATCTTCCCGATTTGACTCATCATACGACCGAGTCTACGCGTAGTTCGTTGTCTTCCGTAAGCGAGGGCTGAAGCTGAAGGCTTTTGAATTAAATAAACGAGAAAACGTGTACAAAATTATGCACGTACGCGTGCGTGTGATCTTAATATGTCTAAACGTCACTGCAAAACTGAATAGTTAATACTTTTTTGCATATCGATTATCATTATGATTCATATATGTATATAATATCGCGATAACGTGTTTTGGAACTGAATAATTTCTATCTAGATACGGCTATATTGTTTATATATATATAAACTTGACTCACCATAAAAATGATAGTAATGTCTAAATATTTCGAAAATTTTTACACGTTACACATTTATAATTCTTGGATGAAATTCAGTAATACTGCTCGTCGCGCGTAATTTGAATAGTGAACGTACAATGAAAGTACTATTAAATTGCAAAATTACCGAAATAAGCGTCGATTTTTTGCAATGATATGGAACTTCCGAAACATCTAAAGAGAAATGTTTTGTAACTCATTGCTACGAAAGCCAGTTTACATAATTTGATACTAGCAATATTTTATCCAAAATATATATATCTGTATAGATTGTTATATATAATTTATATATCACGATATAGCGATATATACATTGATATACTTAAATTAATCCGCCCATACCTGATCTTGGAATCTTATTGCAACATGAAAGACACTAACACTCCATTGGGTATAAAAAAAACATACCTTTGTATGTATTATATAACATATAAAAGTTAACCGTCAGTTAACCGATGATAACTTTAAGGGAGGAGACTCTTATCGTTGTGTATGTACGTATGTTTATAGAGAATTTGTAATAATTTTACAGTTATATACAATCCACAGACATGTGGAATGTATATTTTCTATATTTAACAAAAAAAGAGATGATTATATCCCTGTATACCCTCCTATCAACTCAATTCGATTCGGTTGTGCTGTCGGGGCGTATCGGAAATTTCTAATATTTGTTATGTGATTATATATAATAGCGGTATAAGGCAATACAGACCGCTCGACTTGTTTTAAACTATCACGATTTTAAGGTATTATCTACCTATACATAGAATCGTTGAATTATGTACATGGTATAAATTCATGTAATAATGTTAAGCTGTAGTCACCATGTTCGGTTATAGTTACGTTATTTATAAAAAAAAAGTTTATAGTAGCAACGCGAGTATTCTACTTCAGACGAATATTTTAGTAAATATCCGTGAACTTGAATTACTTTGTTCCTTAAAATTCCACTATTTCTCTCCAATATGGGGATTATATTATACGCTTGAAATTATATCGTATAAAATTGTATAAATGATAAGGCGTGATATTTTAAATTATATTTAAAAAATTATGGTATTCTATAAATATTTGATATCTACATAAAATATAATTTCAATTTATATAATTTTTTGGAACACAAACATGGAATACATATATCTAAACGCGAAAATGATATAAGCCTGTTCACGATAAAACTAAAAATTTGTGAAAAGGTTTCATACTAATTCTAAATACGATGCTCTACGAGAATAAATAATAATTATTCCTGATTATAAGGAACAAAGTAATCTGAGATTTTACATTGCACTAAAAATCAAAGGATAACACCAAATATATATACATTGTACGTTTGCATGGTTGTGTAGCCTGATGACATTCTAGAGAATCTCTCTCATAATGCATACTTAAAACGAGCATGCGTGGCTAATGCAAGCTGTAGATAAAGAGTACTTGTATAAAAAGGAATATCTTTTTTTTATTGTATAAATTATGCTACTCTACGACGTGGATCAGTTTTGCAATACGGGATGTCTCAGCGTCGAATATTTTCCTTTGAATCTTTTGATCGTCTTGAAAATCATTTCTTTCTTCAAAAAGAAAGTCGAGATTATATAAATAGACTTTAGAATTTTAGTCTACAAGTATATATAGCCAAAGCAAGATGCACGACAGAAATGAGACATTCTACACATATTCGAGAAGTTTCGTGTATATAGAATTCTGATGAATCGCTTAAATATTAAGGAACTGTAATCTAGTATAAATACCATCGTGTTATAATGATCGATTAAGAAGCAGATTTCTTTGTCTTTCTTCAATAAATACTGTGTATATCTTTTATGCAACGAGAAGATTGATTTCGCGAAACATTATATCTTACTATTCCTATGTCATACTAATCATTAAACAGTTTTATTAATATTAATTATTAATACTTCTTCATATATTAACGACAAATATGAAAGAATTAGAATTATTCATCATGTTAATTTATTTGTAAGAGTTTATATTGAAAATACATAAATTTCAAAAACTTGCAATCTTATTGAATGTCATTAAAAATATTTTAGATAAAAAATTTTGTGTGTGTGTGTGTGTGTGTGTGGTAACAACTGTTCCTTTAAATATATTATTAGATTTCAGAAATTAAAAACTAAAGAAAAGTAAAATATTACCATATTTGCACATTTATTAATATAGAAAGTATTTAAACTATGTGAATATTTTAATTCTCCATGCGTTATATAGTATGTATCATATCATTTTGAGTTTGAATGTAAATAGAACTTTTTAGAGAGAAAGCATATGTAACATACGATATTTGTCAAATGAATTAAGAAATATCTTAATTGAATATCCCGCTTTGTCGGATTAATTCATACCCTGTTTATATGAAAATCTTTAGGATCTTTTCAATCCATGCGATGATCACTGATTGGTCCGTTCTCTCACATCCAACGAATCAAGCTCGTTTACGCTTCGCGTTCTCTTCTTCGAATATCCATTGGTTCATTGGAAGCATTGAAAGGCGGCCATTAGACACTTCGTGAAATGTTTCTCGTATTTTCTTTCCGGTTAACGCCGCGGCATTGAACCATCGTCGGTGAGTGAAGAGAATGTTAATCGCGTGGCATCTGACTGAAATGATGAGAAATTGAGCATCATTTTATGTAGACGAGAATCTATAAAATCGTTATTAACATATTTTTCGTATATATGAAAAATCGTCAAGATATCTTTCGATTACCTTGTATCGCAGTCCGCATCATGCATAACCTGTCATTTCCTAACACACGTTTCATTCTGTATACCCTCGTCGATTGATATACCGAGTTCATATCTCAGTGAAAATCGAGATTCTCACGATAATAAATCTGCATTGCAGGATCTACGAAGATGAAGTACAATCGGTTAGTGTCCTCCTCGCGTAGGAAGAACAGAAAAAGGCATTTCACAGCGCCTTCTCACATCAGACGGCGGCTTATGTCTGCTCCGCTGTCCAAGGAATTACGACAAAAGTATAATGTGCGCTCGATGCCAATTCGCAAGGATGACGAAGTGCAGGTGAGTCCATCGTAATCCTAAAATTCAACCTGTTTTTCTCGTATTCTTATCGTAAATATTAAATCACCCTATTCAAAATAATGATATTTCTCAAAATGTTAACATTAAAGTACATATATATTAAACTTTATATATATGTATAGCATTAATATATCTAAATATATGTATTTCAAAGGTTGTACGTGGCCATTACAAGGGTCAACAAGTAGGAAAAGTTGTCCAAGTTTACAGGAAAAAGTTTGTCATATACATTGAGCGAATTCAGCGTGAGAAGGCAAACAGTGCAAATGTATACGTCGGCATTGACCCTTCCAAGGTATATATAATTGCAGTATGATTAATAAAGTATATGTATTAATATATTTATATTTCTTCTACATTCATGATGAACTAAACCAAATCCATTCACATAGGATTAGATAAATAGCTTGACTTGTAAACTTTGTGCAGGGTTTTCCTGTATATTTGTTGACAAATCTTGCTCGATCTAATTGATGCAGAAAATTGGCACTGATAATATAATTGTTTTCTTTAATTTTGTAAGTTTGTCTCTTCATGCAGTTAACTTATCATATTATTTTTTCAGACGGTTATTGTAAAGCTGAAAATGGATAAAGACCGTAAAAAGATAATTGATAGGCGAAGTAAAGGCAGATTGGCTGCGTTAGGAAAAGACAAAGGCAAATATACAGAAGACGTGACAGCTGCTATGGAAACATCGTAAATTTTCCTTTGTTTATGTATAACAATAAAACAACAAAAAAACAAAATTTTCAATTTCACAGAAAATCCCTTGTATTTGACACTAAAATTTCTCTTACATATTTCACATAGAAGCTAGAAGTATATACTTAGATAAAAATATAAATTTATTTTAAATAGTAGAGAGAGAACTCTATATCGTGCTCGCGCGTGTGTATTATACAATAACAAGAATTATAGATTAAATTGTGCTTTTCACATAATGAATGTTCTCTATAAACAGTAATACGTAATACTTTTAATACTTTTGTTTTTCTTATTGCTTTGAAATTGCAAGAGCTCGCAAAATATGTAAGAATAAATTGATGATGTCTAAATAAATATTAATCGTTGCCAAGATATATTCTTCAGGCGAAAGAGTCTGCATTATTGCTTGGGTGTCAAAAACAATAAACAGGCAGAACAATAATGCACCTCCGATGCTTATGGCTAATTCCAGTGCAGTGCTATGAACAAAAATTTGTAAGAAACCACCGATCAAGAGGCACCAAAGTCCAATAAATAATCTGTAAAATAAGAAGAAAACAATATATAACTCTCTGAGGAATGAAAAAAAAAGTCGTGCAAACGCATAAAAGATTTACTAACCCAAATCCCATAAATGAGAAGTCTCGTTTGGTTTGGAAAGTGTAAGCTGTCAAACCAAGTAAAACCGTCAATGTTATAAAGAGAGCTTCTAAGACAACTGTGGTGTCGTACATGGACACTACAACTCCCACAGTATACGCCTGTACCAATGTCTACAATTTTTAAAGCAAATTTTAATAAACACTATATACATATAACAAAGTAAACGATAATCAGTCCTCCTTTATACTTACAAATGCGCTTAAAAGGATTAAATTAGCAGGATGATCCCTTCTTTTTATCAGCAGGCCAATTAAAATTCCCATTGTCAAGAAAAAAGCTAAGCCTATAGTCCATGGGCTAAATAACAAATAAATAAATTAATGCTTTTATATGTATATATAATTAAAGTAAATATTCAAAGAAACTGTCTTACTTATCTTGTACATATAATTTCACAGTTGAGCTCATGACAAATACCGAAGCCACCACAACTGTCATCAAGAGCTGGATGGTCAACAAACCATAAACCTTCCGTAAGAAGCCTACGCAAATCATATTGTTATTTCATAATTAGTGGATATTAAGTAGCACAATATTTTTAAATTATAAATAATTACATATTAAAATGTCAAAAGGAACATTTCACATTAAACATATGTTAACTTAAAACTCCTATAATGATGTTTACAATTACCCATTCGTATATTGATATCTGCATTGTGCACATTATTCCTATATGCAAAATCAGTTTGTATTTCATGTTGAGATTGTTCCTTGCCACCTCGTTCAACATCTTCCTCGACCAATATTAATGGTACAGTAGCCATTTTTATTTTCCTGAGAGTAAACAATTTGGAGTAACATTGACAAATTATATCATTTTCAAAGGGGAAATGACAATTGGATTTATATGCCTCATTAAATATTAGTCAAATAGATCAATAAACTTTAAGCATATACATATATATGTATAATAGAGAAAGATTCCTTGAGAGAATCAAATTTTATAATGAATTTCTCTCTTTTTCAATATGTGACACAACCATGTCAGAAATTTTCTTAAAATGACAATTGCACAGGACGCTTATAAGACACACCTTGATTTCTTTGGTAGCTCTAAAGAGCAAAACTGAAGTTGCCAAGTTATATTTACACTCTGCTTTAATAAGTGTCAATTATTTGACATCGTTATATGTAAAATCGATCAAATATGAAAACAGAGATACGTTATTTCATAGGAAATGTTATGGCTGAGTTCGGGTAACAGCACTAGCGCTTACGCGCTAACAGAGGTGTGTTCGAAAATATCACCCGTGTGCACACGAGCGTCGTTCTATCTTTATTCAACTTTCAGTAAATAACAAGGATAGAACGATGCTCGTGTGCACACGGATGGTGTTTTCGAACGCGCCCCTATGTATGACGTGTGACTACAGTGCCATCTGGAAAGAGTAAATTTGACAGGAAGAAGAGGGGAAGTTCAAACAAGCACTTTGTTTTTCTAAATTCGACGAAAGTAAGAATTGCAAAGAGTAAGTATAATTATTCTATTCACAGAGATGTGTAACTTCTTAAATTCTTATAATCTTCATTTATACTTATTGCAAATATGTAATTTTTGAATTTATAACATGGATGTTTATAATAGATCTGTAATAATAACCTCTTCAGTTTGTAAGATCCATCTTTTAAAGTATTGCTTACTCCAAGATGCACCTTTCAAAATATCATTATTAATTGTTCTTACCTACTTTAATTATTTTCAAGTTTTATTTTATTCACGTTTCAAAAATTAATTTAATAGCATGGTACGAAGCCGTACACCATCGCCAGGAAGACGAAGAGATCGATCTCGAGAACGAGATCGCGACAGGGATCGACGAAGGAGGCGGTCGCGAGAGAGAAGACGAAGGTACACTTGAAACAAAAAAAATTTATAACATTCATAAAAAAAATATATTTTCCAATTATTTATAGATCTGTAGAACGAGACAGAGCGAAGTCAAGGGACAGAGATAGGGAACGTGAACGTGAAAGAGACAGACATAGAAGATCGTATACTAGATCCAGATCGAGAGAACGTGATAGATCAAAACATAGATCAAAACCGAAACCTTCGACAAATGAACGACCCATTATCACAGGTATTTGATTATTCACTTAACATATATTTGAAAAACAGTACTTTGCTATGCGATCTGTTTGAATTAAAGAAATCTATAAAATTATAAATTTGGATTATTAAGAGAAGTATATTCATTAAGATACTATAGAGTTATGTTATATATTGTAGAAGCGGACCTTCAAGGCAAGACTCCGGAAGAACAAGAGATGATGAGAATAATGGGATTTTGCGATTTTGACACTACTAAAGGCAAAAAGGTGGATGGAAACGATGTAGGTGCTGTTCATGTTATTTTGAAAAGAAAATACAGGCAGTACATGAACAGAAAGGGTGGATTTAACAGACCTCTAGACTTTGTCGCATAATCCCTAATACAGTTTTAAGCGACAACCATCTTATGAAATAGAGTGACACCATAAACTTTTTGAAGAGAAGAGAATATAAATGAGATAAGACTATAATTCTATAATTAATGTGATAATTAACGAGTTATCATATTTAATAAATGCAACATTATGTATAATAACAAGATATTTATACTTAATAAATGTACTAATTATTTTATATTAATGACTGAAATATGTGTGTGTAGCTCAAGACCTGTATAAAAAAAACCTTATTAAATAATATCGCAAGAATATAATTTTATATATCAAAATAACTTGATTACATAAGACATATAATTCTAAGGCACTTATTGTTTTAGGATTTTTATGATTTTCTAGATCGTTTTGAAGGCGGTGATTTTATAGAAGTTTCCATAGATACATTCATAGATACATTATTTATTCTAGATTGTTTTGAAGTTTGTAATTCTGTAGACGATTCCATAGACATATTATTTATATCTGCATTAGATGCATTTTGACTACGACGAGAATTTTGTGTATCCAGCTGTTTTGAGAAAAATATAATATAAAACTTAATACCAAGACTTTAAAGAATATTGAGCTCTTTATATTCTTACCATGCTTACATTCATCTTCTCTAGTGCTTCTGTTAATTGCGTGTTCTTTATACGAAAATCTCGCGTTACACTATGCTTTATATAAGTCTCAAGTGGAACCTACAGTTAATGAACATGCATATATTATAATTGCTTTTATTAAGATAGATTCATATCTCTTTTTCACTATGCTACACATTAATTTCTTAAATACAATACTTACGCCAGTCTTTTTGTCAAGTGATAAAACTTCTTTGTGAAATTGTTCAATTTCATATATCACACAAGGTATAATCTTAGTCTCTTTTAAAATCTTATTTCTTCGCACATGTGAATCAGCTTTCGATTTTGATGCATTTTGAGTTTCCTACGTATACAATATATATAAATGTATATTTAATTTTTATTATATATAATGAGATTAAATTATACTTTTTACAGATAAATACCTCAGTATGTGTTATTAAATTATAAAATGCAGATTTTAATGGTTTACCGGCCGATTGAATTACTTGAATAAATCTGAAATTGCATAAAAATTAAATAAAATTAGATATATAAATATCACTATTTGTAATAATATACATGAAATCTGATATGTAAGAGTCTTACTTGACTGATTGAAACGCTGCGTTTTGCTTATTGGACTTTCCATAGAAATATTTTGTAAGATTGCTAAGTAAGTTATACAAAATCTGCAAGTTTTTGAACATAAAGTCTGTGGATGGTCCTGGTTTAATAGCGACATTAGCTAATGTATAAAGTATTTGTATAATATGCGACAATTGTCTACATAAACTGCGTTCTTGTGTTCTCAGCTTTTCTTGATCTGTATATTTGAGAGGGGAGAGAGCGAAATTTTTTGTATATTATTATATTATATCAAAGAATACATATGAAATCAAGTAATATCAAGGCGAAATTAAACATACGTGCTTCAAGATCTTCGCCAGGCGGACAGGCTATATTTTGCTCAGCCTTAAGCCGCATCAGTAACCAAGATACATTATCCAACTTCTCTTTTATTGAACTGTTTACCAAATTGTAAAGTTGTACCGCTGTATTTTCATGAATTATTCTCAATTTATTATTTTCTGATAGCTCAGCCTACATATAAATAATATCCAATAAAAAAGTTTTACATTCCCTCATATACAGTAACAATAAGATACATATTGCAAGAATATTATATATACTAATCATATATACCTGATCGATTTTACCCACTTTCTCGCACAATGCAAAAGAGATATCAATTAATAATTCACCGTATTCTTTATTACGTTCTTCTATATATAACAGAATTTGGAAAATAGTTAAAGAAGCTTGAGGATCCATATCTTCTAATTGTGTAAATTTCATCATCGAGACGAATACCTTATAAAACAGATGATAATTTTTTATATCCTATTCAATTTTAATTTATTAAGTGATTAAAAGATACTAACTTCATCAGCATTTGTTTCATGAAAGTTGATCTCTTGTGTCAGTTGATATATAATGTCCAACAATATGCCAAGTATCTTTTTGGAATTCTCTTCATGTTCTTCCTTTTCGCTAAAGAACGTCCGAAAACTTGCTCTTAAAGCAGCAATCATGTTCTCTAGTTGTGCATTAAGATTTTCCGATTGAGTTGGTCTAATAGCTGTAAAAAAATAATATTACATTTAATACATATAATATACATATACGAGAGAAAATACCCTTCTTTATAGATACTTTAGATACTTACGAATAATAACATTGAGAAATTGCGACAATTCAGAAGTGAAATACGTGCAAGTTAAGCAACATAATTCTTTGAAACATTCTAATGCTAATATAGTGCCTTGTTCGTCTTCATCGAGCACTTTTTTTAAATCCAATATAATGTAATCATACAATAATCTACATATTAAAAAAGATTTTAGAATTTACAAAAACATGAACATCTCATATATTTACAAATGTTTCTTACTTTCCAATGTCAAAGTAAATCTTCATGTGCTGTTCTTTATGTTTGCGTAAATTATATTCTGTCAAAAGTTTAACATTTTGTAAGATTTGCAGTAGTGTTCGCAAAATGTAATAGTAGAAATCAACATTCTCTATCAATACAGCTACTTGATCCGCAGTCGCCCAAGGAACGGATTTCCTATCATAATAAATTTATAATCAGATTTGTTGATTTGTATGTTATCGAAAGATACTTACAAATAGAAGAGCGATAGGCTCTTGTACACTGAAGACAGATCTAAAATGCTAGATAATAGCTTTATGTTTCTCAGTCGTCCAGCTGCTTTCTTTGCGGTCATATTATTCGTGTCATTTTGTGACTTTTTATTTTTGCCTTCTCCTTTTTTAGCCTTTGATACACGCTACAAGGATAAAAATAAATTTTATATTCAACTCTAAATATACACTATACTTTTATTATCTTTTATTTTATTATGTGTATGTATTATATACTTTTATTACCTTGGTACATTCTACTACTCGCATATATCCTTTAAATAGACTTTTAACACTCTGTGCGGTATCTGTACAGTTTACGGACCATGCGCCGATCCTAAATGATATGAGAGCTTCATAAATTTTAATTGTTAATAAAACATTTTGCAATTTTTCTTGGTTCTTGGTGCCAGAGTTAGTTAAATCAAGCTTATCCTCCTAATGAAAGAGAGAAAGAATAGTTAGAGATTAAATAATTAAAAATAATATTTCAAATTTTATTAAATTTATATAATCTTCTTTGTTAAACTTACCAAATTTAAATCTTCTATGTTAAGTTGCGACATTCGCCTGCATAGAGATTCCAAAATCACAGCCAGCTCATCTACAAGGGTTGATTTTACTAGAGCCGACTTGATGTAAATCTTTTGCAGTATAAATATTAATTCCGCGAGAGGTTCTTGCAATATAACTTCTTCCCCTTGTATAGCTGTACACAGTTCCAATTTAACCGGAACCAAAACATTCTCGTCCGTTTCAAAGAACATTTTAAAATGCGGTAGTAACATTTCCAATACATATTCCGCTATCTCGGTATTTGTCAATACGACTTCATATAAACCTAGGCAATCAAATAAAATTGATAATTTAATATTTAATATGAAACAAAAATGCGTAATAATCTTTCATTTTGTGTACCATTGTATAAATGTAATCGAACTTCACATTCATGAGTAAAACATCTTTTTAAAATGCCCAATATATCATAATATAAACTTCTATTGTAAGAAGATTTTGTTACTTGAGTGCCTCTCTCTAATGTTACCTGCAAAAAAAAGAATCTTATATAATAATTTTAAGCATTGTAAGTTCTGCAGTAATAATTAATAAATGTGAATTAGTAAAACCTGAGTGAGAATGGATGCAGAACTTGTGCCGGTCGACGATGAATTGTTAATGTACTGACTCGAGCTCATCGCGAGGCCGCTTAAAGAGTTCATCTTCAAATTCTTTAACATTTCTAAAATCCCACTGACTGCCATTTGTCGATTTGCCGTACCTTTTCTGTAGAGAATCTTCCTCAATGTTATGATCAGATGTTCTCTTATGGTGACTGAGACTTTTATTAATGAAAAGATTGCAGAAACAATGAAAATGGCAACCTCTCCGGGTATAAACGAGATTTGATCAAGAAAAGTTATCAGAGAATCTTGATGGTCCAACATAAGAACTGTTAACTTCTGGCACATGTATGCTAAACAATCTATAAATAAACAATCGACATTAGTGGCTGTTAATTCTTGCAAACTGCGATTAACATATTATATATTAAAATATCGGAATATTTAAAAATTATACCGGTATATTGAGAAATACATGATCCACCCGCGATTATCTTATCGAGCAACATTTGAAATACAGTCGCTACTGTTTCGTGATGTTTTCTCATGATCTTTTGAAGTACCTTTATACCAACTTGCCATAAATGATGTGCACCAGTTTTTGACTTATTCTCCACAGTCATAAGAACAAATGCAAGATCCACAAGCCCTTTCAGCACTAAATGGCGATCCCTGTCACTACACATTAAAAAAAAAAATTCGATATTAAATTATTTCTGACATATTTACACTGCACATTTACCTTGTGTTGATGACATTTCCCATTATAGTCATAATATTACAAGAATCGGAAATTAGCTTTCTCAACCACGCGCTATTCTTCCGTCTATCGTCGATTTCCTTTCGTTTGTTAATGATCATTCGTAGCATCTCGAAAACCTATAATGTATATATTAAGCTGATAACATTAAAAGAATAAGCATTAGAATGTAGGAAAATTAATGTATTGATTTATCACCTGATTCTCATCAATAGGAGCAACTGTGAGTAATACAGAGAGCATAAAAGGTTCTAATACAGCTTCAGGAACATGTATCACACTTTTGAAATATTTAATATAGTCTCTTATAAGCTGGTGATTCAATTGTGCCGCTTGATATATGTGATATAATACTGTACTTTCAATATCTTGGACTTCCTTGGGATTTATTATACCTGTGATTCAGCAATTAAAAATTAAAATTAATAAGATTAAAATAAAAACAGAGATGTGCATTAAATTAATTTTTGTAGATTTTAATAACTAAATTTTAATTTTTTTCGAGCTTTACATGTATTTCAAGTCACTATATATATTGAACCTCCTTACCTATAGTCTCAAAGGAGTCGATGCTTTCAGAATTAGCTTGCGAGAAATGTACTGTAAAATATCTTCGTAAGGCCTCCAAGAGAAGTTTACTGTCCTGATTAGTACATAATCTTAATGATTGATGCACGAAAGGAGGCACCTCCTCCAGAGGTATATTCTGCATTCTTGTGCAGAGCACTGTAATTACTGTAGTATGATCCTCCTTTTGTAAGCATATATCTCTTAAATAGAGAAAAGTCATCAATTTAGTTACTATAGGCACATTTATATTTATTTTATTTAAAAAAAAATCACAAATATATTACCTAAACATTTTTGTCAATGAAGGCATTATTTCTGTATTCCATGCACTATTGCATATATTGTTAACAATAATAGACTTATATTTAGAACCGGAAACTTCACCATTCATATAATTGATATATTTCTCTTCTTCCAATACTTCCAACAGAACAGGTAGTAGATCTTTCCAGCTGAAAATCAGTTTCTCATATAAATTTAATTAAGGATACGTAAGTCAACCTTTCATATACCTTCTAAAGTCGTCGTCATTATTGCGAATACTGGCAAGACAGAAATCTACTAGTTTAATTAAATGCAATTTTGGATAGGTAGGGAAGTCTTCTACTATTCGAGTTACAATATCGTTTGCATAACTAATTGAAACTTTGGCTTTGCCTAAAGCTTTCAAGGCAGATTCTACCAATTTAAGTCTCTTTGAATATAATTTTTCCGACTCTGAGCACACTTGCAAGATCTCATCCAATATCTTGGAAATGGCTGGATCGCAAATTTCGCTCGATATTAATTTCGTAAGCTGAAACAATTCAATAAAAGATCAACATTACTTCATATAAGTGCAAATGATAAAGTGCGCCTCGTGTTTCTGAAACTTCTTTACCTCTTCGGTAGACGTTTCCTGCACGAATTCGTGTAGTTGCTTTCGGTCCTTTTGATTAATCAAGCTATTAAGTTTTGCGCTCATCTTGATCATATGACATAAAGTGACAGTGCAATATCATATCTAACAAAAATCAGCAGATAAACGTTTCTCTTCTGATGTTCAACAATATTTCCCGCTCTTACGAATATGCGAATTTGCCAACTTTCTAGAATCTTTGTCGGAATATAAAAAGTTCCCTAGCCTCCGACAGCCAATCGGAGAGTCTGAAATTCAAATGGAGAATTTACACTGCAACTAATGGCCGACGTATGTACAAAGTCCGATATCCAATGGGAGAGTTTGTTTTCTAGGGACGAAAATGTCATCAGTTATAACTCGCGTTTTCTATTGGATATCGAAAGTGTATTATCGATATTATTAGTATTATTATTAGTTATGATTTATATAAGAAAAAATAGAAACATGGTAAATTATTGTTATATTTCTCAAAAGCTATTTTGCAGAGTTTTTTGAACACTGTTGTTGAGAAAGGTTTTTTTACGGAGAGAGTTTTCTGCGTTAGCCAATCAGAAACATCACAACAAGGACAGGTCTGTGATATGATTGTCTCTTTCTCAAAATTGCGCCGCTCCTTCTTTATGGCTCATTCCAGTATATATCTATAGTATGTACGGAGCATAGACATAGTATATCTAGACCGAGTGTTGAGGAGTGGGGGCCGATGCCCACGTAGAAAAGGACATACTCTGTTTCGTGCCCCTTGCGTTCTCTCTCGCTCGCACGTAGCATGACGAAAGAGAGCGCTATGCTCTGTGCGAGCGAGAGAGAACGCAAGGGGCACGAAACAGAGTACGTCCTTTTCTACGTGGGCATCGGCCCCCACTCCTTAAATAAAGGCAAACGCTCGGTCTAGATATACTATGTCTATGGTACGGAGTTTAATAGCATGCATGTCTTACTTAAAAAATGGCGGATGACGATGTGAATGGAGATTCTGACGATGTACAGCAGGAAAAGTCTCAGAAAAAAGCAGCCAAGTATGATAGCGGCGCGGCGGATTTGGAGAAGGTGACCGATTATGCCGAGGAAAAGGAGATTTCATCCTCCGATGGATTTTCTTGTGTAAGCATGGGTCATTGTTTACACGTGCATCACGATCCTCGATCGTACGTTTACGTTTACGTTTTTTTCATAAATTCAAAGTGCGAATGAATACAATGAAACAATTTTCCAAAGTCATTACATCTTTATGCAGCGGAGCTATACACCTTAAAAAAAAAAAAAAGAATTCTAGATCAGAAATATTGTCTCAGATAATTTAAGGTGTAACTTATTCTTTCTACTTATGTACTTCGTATTGTTTAGTTTTGTTTTTACATGTACCAACTTTTAATTTTGTTTTTCACATTAAAAATGTCTAACAGGCTCTCAGTATAATCGGTGATCGTCGAAATAAGGAAGCCGCAGAAAAGAAGGCCAAAGAGAAGGAACTGCTCAAAGTATCTATAAAAAAGGAAGATGTTGATTTAATTGTAAGTATAAAACTATTATACATATTCTCTGCTTGATTATTGGAAATTCAAACAAACTAAAAAAACTTATCTTTATTTCAGATGAAAGAGATGGAGATTAGTCGAGTTTTAGCCGAACAGACACTCAGGGAACACAGAGGAGATATTGTAGACGCATTAGTAACATTAACTAATTGATATTGTATAGAATGTAGAATATTCCGACATACAAAACTCTAAATTCTATTGTAAATTATACAATCAGATTTTGATTAGAAACCTTTGATTAATGTTTTCATTCTCATTTGCCTTTATGAAGAAATTTCTCTACTATATCTATAAAAAAATAAGTAAATAAATAGATACATTTATATATTCATTTATACATTTATAGAGAATATTTATTAAAGGTAATATTTACCAAAATTTAATGTGGCAATATTAATGGGACAAGTGATTTTGTGATTATCAATATAAGGAAATACCTATTCCTCTTTGAAACCCCTGATTACGTATGTTATCAGACATCCATATTGATAAGATTAATAGTACGAGCATAAATATCATACTTTAAACAGTACAGAGTCAGAAGTATATTTGTATTTGAAGTGGCCATTTGTTTTATCTTAATATGTTTCCGCTTGTGAAAGTACTTTTTTGTCCATAGTGGCATTGTTTTGCATAATCAACTATAGCAAATTGTAATTAATTATAAATTATGCTGAGTGTAAGCGATATTTGGATAATCTAAATGGCTGCTCGTTCATCTATATACAAATATGATGTGATGAAGGTGTTATTATTGGGATATTTATATTTTTATATTGCATATATATGTCCAGCAAAGAGTTCAGGTATGTAACAATTCTTATGTTTTTATATATAGAGTGTATATATTCTTTTTAATTTTTCTGTCACTAATATACGACAACAGTGTGAATGAATTATTATACAGATCAATGTGGAAAATATTATTGACTTTTTAACAGAATATTTCTAAAATATAAAAAATATTTCTTATTTTCACAGATTTAGATACTTCCTGGGAGATTAGTTTGGAGAATTGTAGTGCATATAACATCAAATTGAAAACGTGTACTTGCTGGAAGAATTACCTTGGTGAGTTTACATCAAAACTTTTGCACGTATTTTTTTAATCTTTTTAAATATCTATATTGCATTGCTTTACTTTCTTCTTGCTTTTTGCAGACAGATGTGTAATCTGTTGTTCTGGCATTTCATGCTGTTCCTGCTATGATTGTACTTTGTGTTGGTAAGAGTGTCTTGCACACTCATATGTTACAATGCCTCTTATCTTTTATGAATAACAGGATCAATTTTTCTAGGAAGCGAAAATTTTTATTTCAGGGAAATGCAACAGCGATTCACAACAATAACGCAGATGAGTATTTTCATGTTGTTCGGGTTTGGTCTCATCGGCTTAATCTTAATTTACTGCAAAATATGCCATAGGTATGAACGCGTCCGATAAATTCGCTTTTCTGAATTTCTCGCGTTCTTGCTATCATATAAAACGCAATTATAATAAATTGTAATAAATTCATAATCACATAGTTGTAAATATAGCTTTGTCATCAAAATTCGGTATCTTTTCTTTTTTACTTTCGCATATTGATCTTAATTGATAGCGTTTTATCGATGGCATCAGAACAAAGAAGCATTATAATTGTATTGTTGAATCTTTTTAATATTCTAGTTATATTTACCAATATTATTTTATCAGTGATAAAATTTTTCTCACGTGTGTTTTATCCCATAGTTTCTGGGTGATCACAAATTTTGATTTTTCTCGTTAACCGTCAAAAATAAAAATCATTTTTACTAAAAAGTTAATTAATTCCGCAAGATAAAATATTTTAATATTTCCCGGATTTCCACAGGTCGAGGCAACGTACACGATCCATTGCATTACAAGAGGAGCGTGATACGCAATGCAGTACTATCGAAGACCTACGGGACAGACCACCTCCGTACAACGAAATGGCTTACAATGCTCCTCCTCTTTACACGTCTCCCTATAACAGGGTATATAAATTTTAATCCGTTTTTAATCCATTAATTGTGATAAAAATATGTGTATATGTGTGCACATTTTTGTGACTCACCACGATATGACGAAAGATAAACGTTAAAATGTTTCCTGATGATAAAATGACACATTTTTTACAGGCATCTATGCAGGAAGCTCCGCCGTCGTATCCAGGAACGCCGAAACTGCAAGAGAGATCCCAAGACACCAACGACCAATTCTCTTCAAGAAATTCCACGTTCGTTGCTTCTTCCATCGCTCAACACATTTAACGTAATATTTCTGTAGATATACATATAGATGATAATTCCCTATATATTTCTGTATAGATATGCTATTTTAATAAAAAATGTAGCCTGTAGATTCAACTCAAAAGAAATTTTCTACTCTTATCGTTTCGATGTAATCAGAAGCAGGATATAAATCGCGTGCGAAAAACACAGGTTGTTAAATTACATTGTCATTCTTTAAGTCTAAAATTTTTAAAAATTCAAATTTTTTTTTCCTTTTTTTTTGTCTGACATGATAAAAAATTGCGCAGTTCTTTTCTTACATCTCGAATAAAGGCACAATATCGCAACATTGTAGCAGTGAAGGGTGATGAAAATTACGCCCCACAATTATATAATGAAAATGTCATTTATTTGATGTGGTGCAATGACTTAAAGTAAAATGGAAAATGAATGTCTGTATGAGCTGGGTTTAATGAATGGCGCGCGCGTAACAATTTCTCGGAAATCAACCACTACCGCCGCCACCATTCATTGTTTTACAAAACAGCGCTTCGGATTTTTAAATGCAATATACAACGGAAGTATGTATTCGTGTATATATATGTGTGTATGTATCAGAGAGCGGGCGTGTGGTAGCGGCTGGTAGTAGCGAGTGGTGTGATCGATCGGTCGCCAACACGCGCCGGCTTTCATCATGATGAGGTAACACTTGTCTCTTACTTGTACTTAATAGTTTATCAAATTATATATCCAGTCATACATTCATATTATTCTTTTTTGTTGCGGTTCTTACACGCGAAATTGCGCCTACATCTGTGTTTTTTTTTTCTTTGATCTGTATTTTACGGATTTTGCTATTTTATTATCGAAATTTGCTTTTGCTTTCCATTTCTCTTTCTCTTTTTCTTTCTTCCCTAGGAAAAGATATTCACAACGTGATACGTGTATTCCACGAAAGAAATCGCCGCACAGTCCCAAAGATAGATACGAGAACGAGAGAATAGTCGCGAATTTTTAAAATATGAATGAGTAACGGCCGAAATCTGTTCCTTAAATTGCTACTATACTTATTTTCGTCTCTTATTTCTCTTGTCATTGAAGCCCTATTAAGACCTAAGACTCAAATTAAGAGATTGGAGTAGAAAAACAGTGGAAAAGTTCTCCTAACTAGATTTCCATCATCAATTCAATTTCTTTGATAGTCTTATTATTTGATGCTACAATGAATGTGTATACTTCCTAATCTGTATAAATTTTTTTATGTTATATTTAATTAAAGTATTGGTAGCGTGTTCAAGGAACATGAGTTTAGCGCAATCTGTAAAATCAAAATAAATTATATGCACATTAATTATTGTACAGTTTCGTAAAAGTATTGGATCCTTCTCGTATAGAAATTTGCATTCAGTTCTTATATAAAATACACAGCAGATATGTACAGTGTGTAAAAATCTTAAAATGGAAAGTGACGCGCTAGGTTTGGGACTGTCCGGATAACGACTCGCTTATTGTATTGTATTTTGTATAACAAGTAAATATTCACTGGCTGCCAGGATCGTCAGGGGAAATCTGTCTCTAAAAAGGATTGATTACACACAATTGCAGTAATTACAGTGGTCTTATCACAGAACATGTATGGCATTAATCGTCATCATTAATGTGTAAATGGTAATAAGCATTTCACATATTTAAAACTCGGTTTCTCTCGGTAAAGCTAAAAAGATCGGAGGATCAGGAAGCCAGTACTAAACGATTGATTATTATTTTTGCCTCTTGTGTGGTTGCCCATAATTCAGTTCATTGACCATATATAATTTTACAGCCCAATCAAATTAATGACACAAAAAAGAAAATTAAGAAAGACGAAAATTATCAACATCGCGTTGTATAAATTGATCAACGTTTATTTTCTATAATTCTTTTAACCTGATTTATTTTTTATTCTTCTCTCATCCATTTACAATTACCAACTTTAAATTGCGTATCGCGTAATGTTTCTAAAATAACGTAACGCAATCAGCGTGCGCACGGAAATGTATAATAGACATTCCCGCAATATTTAACATAGATTCGATAAATTATGGACAACCCTAAATTTAATAACATAATCATTAATAATAATAATAATAATAATAATAATAATAATAATTCGATTCTATCATTTCACTTACAGTATGCAATACTTCAGAAAACAAGACAAACTGTGCCTACCGACGTGGGATACGGGAGGGGAGAAGGGGATAGGAAATTGGAGTAGGGTTTATCGCCGCAAAAAGAGAGGAAGGGAAAGATATTTTTATACTTTTAGACAAAAAATATACAAAAATACACAGGGCACGGATTGCGTAGCGTTAATAGTAATAATAATAATAATAATAATAATAACCGTAGATATATATGTTTCAGAGAAAGAGATCATAAAAAAAGAACACTAACTAGAATGATTTCTCCGTCTTGGAAGAGTTTGAGACGCGCTAGAACTAAAAAAATCACTACTATCGGTAGAAACAAACAAAGTATCTAATTCTCTCCGTGCTGCTCGACGCGTCGAGCGAACGGCGCCACGGGGGCATCCCCCTTTGACCCATTCTTTTTTTTCTTTCTTTCGACAAAGGAACAAAATATTTAATCGTCTGGCCGACGTCTATCACAACTCCCTTCGTGCATCGCGCTTTGTTGTCGTTGCGGCAATTTATGGCGACGAGCCACGTGGAGAGAAACTCCTCGCCTCCTTGGTCCTCTCTGGTTATATACTCTTTAACATCTCGCGGGCGGCCGTATGCTTTCAGTTTGTTCGTTTATTGGTAACGGAAACGAAACAAAACCATGATGATGATGATGACACGTTCCTGGCGACACATCCCATTGTATCACTGAGAACTGATCGATTGGCATCGGCATTGGCATTGAAGAAGAATGAACGCGTTGTTGCTCGTTCATAGTGCTACGATGAAATCGACTCGCGCACAGGCCGGTCGAGAAGTTTGATACGTCTGCTGGTGGGATGTGAGGATGTGAGTGTGGGTGTGTAGATTTCCAGAGATGTCTCTCTCCTCTTCGACGCACGGCACTACTGATGTGATCGTATCATGCCGAATTCTCTTCACTACCGACACTCACTTGAACACAAGAGTCTGGGCACACGTATGGGAATGCGCTTTTTTAAACTCGCCCTCGACCGACCGGACGGACCAGACGGTTCTTCTCTTCCTCCCGTCGATCTCTGGACATTCTCAACCAAAGCTCGTAGACAGTCAGTTGGTTCTCGCGTTTTCGGAGTTGATTTTTTTCTTTTTTTTCTGTTTAGACCAGAGGGTGGCGCACTAGGAAACATTTATTTAGCACTACTATTATACTTCGTTATATCACTGTACACAAAGGTTCAAGAGGGATGTAAAAGTGGTGGGGGCGATGTGGAGGTCATGCCCTGGGTCAGCGGTGACTGCTTTCAGCTCTGTTTCACCCGTTTCCTGGGCGGTCCGACCGGTGGGATTTGCTGAGTTGCCAGCGCCCGGAAAGCTTCCGCTATTAAGTGCGGGTGGGAGTTTACCATGGACTTGAAACCTTGAGTATCCATCACGTCTGTCGCATGTCTGCAAGAAGCATTCGCGAGTGGATTAGAGATGGCCAAGATCCGTCGCGCGTGTGCATTCTTAGCACAGTTAAAAAATATAATTTTGATCCTTAAGGAGCAAAATTATCTCTTTTAGCCGATGATGAGCCAAAATATCACATTTTGCGACAAAATTTTCTTTCTCTGCAAAAACTTACGTATTAATGAAGTCTATCGCTTGCTCCTTGAGTTGAAGAGCGCTATGGAGATCGGCAAGTATGAGAATTTCGGCCGCGTTCTCGATGGCTAAACTCGTGCAAAGTGCTTCCTCGCACATCACTTTTAGCCTCTCTAGCGCATACTTGTCCGCTGCAGCCAACAGATCGTCCGCCATCTTTTCCAAATTAGCCGCTTTACCGGTATAGATAAATCGCAGCATTTCTCGTAATACCTCGTGGTCTACGTCGGTGATATCCACACGATTTTGCTTTCTCTCTTCCATTTCATGTTCAAACATTGCTGAGAAAACTGGACTTCGTGCTGCAAATAAATCAAACTTTGTTTTAGAGACATCAATTTATTCATAATTTTATTCGGTTAGAAAAAGTTCTCTTTTCTTTCATTTATTCAGTAAAAGATTCTCATTTTGTATATCATCGTTTTACATTTAGCATAATAGCATAAGAGTTTCTCAATAGAGCGAAGTCTCACCTGCGAGAATCGCCTTGTGCGCGTGAAACTCTCTTCCACAGACAGTGAGCGTTACATCGCTAAATTTTTGGTTCTCAAATAGCAACCCGAGATCATCGGGCAATCGGCATT
>NW_021850877.1:332415-348837 GCF_003651465.1 Formica exsecta
CACTTTAAACTGTGTCGTATTACTCTGCCCAGAGATGTTTACACTATCCGCTACAACGCTGACCTAAGAAGACAATAAAATTATGCAAATATAACGAGACGTTCAGCATAACAAGATCGAATAAGTGTGATAATCGACATACAAAGGTATATACCTCGCAGAATATCGTGAGTTTGTCATCCGGTAGCAGCCCGTTGGCCTCGTCCAGAAGAAAGTCTCTCCTGATGAATTTCTTAAAGCCCCAATCTTTACCCTGGACAAACCTATACGCACGTTGACTCTCTGCAAGGACAAATAAAAAAGATTAAGTTTGATAATTGTGGATATCTTATAATCGTGCTCCAACTAATCTTATTTCATCAAAAGTTAAAGATTGACTTTCGTCTCAAAAGAATTGTCACGAAGAAGATGAGCGAAAATCTTTAAAATACCCTGCATTGCATCCGTATATGTACACACCGGTGATACAGATTAATTGCGCATGTAACATTTGCCGACTTACCCATTGCTTTGGTTTCTTCTCTTTTGGCATTAAGAATAGAAAATTTAAACTTTGCTCTGACTTCGGATTTGTTGCACGAAACGAGAAGGAGATACAGTGACAGGTAGTCTTTGCTCTCCTCATCCAGGCCCTTAGGATTCACTCTCAGACACCTAGAAACCAATTATCGCATCAATTGACACGATTACTGCCGTTGCCGCTATATTTTATTCTTTTTCGATATCACAATGTTATACATTTTAAAATTTATCTCTCAGATTTTCTTTCAATTTGAAAATCGATTTGTGCGATTGGCAGTGTCGTGTTACTCTTAAGATTTCATTTTCAAATCTATTAATACGGTAATAAAAAATAACTTTCGTATTCTCATCGCTCATTTAGACTCACATTTCTTTAAAATTTCCAAGACTCTGTTCTACACAGAATGCGCTATCTCTCGCTATTACGCGATTTAACAACGTCGATCAATATCCATATTTGAATGCTACAGTATAGTATTATGTAAACAATGAAATTCATAATTTAAAGTTTTGCTATTATTTAAAGTACGCTTTATAAATTATCGACAGACTATTATTGCATATTTATATATTATACTTTGCACACGTTACTCGGACTTGTTCTCTCAGCGCTAAATGAATGTGTCAATATATGCAAACACTTCCGCTAATTGCCTAATCGCACGATTCAACACAAAACTCGATTGACACGCACAACCGCTTATCTCGCTTCGGTTCGTATGCAATGCAAAGAATCTTAAACAATTTTTTTTTTTTTGTTTCCTCGGATCCGTTCTCTTACGTGCGATTAAGTATGCCGAGTCTGTGACCGAGACACTGTGATCGATGATGATGATGATGATGATGCTCTTACCATTTCAACTTGTCGTTGGCCCCTGCGGAGAACGTGGACGACTTAAGCACCTCACCCATCTCTTCGCGGCAAAAACTGAAGTTATTTATCGTCCACATGTAGCTGAACTTAACCACCTTCACCTGTGCACATAAGACCTTCAAATGCGATACCACGTCAGAGTCTATCCCGTGGAAGCTAGCTTAATCTAACTACGCTAAAAAGGCTACGCAAACACCCGTTCACGGCTGTCGTCTCGTGGGCGTTTGCTCTTATAGTTTACAAAATCAATCTATTTCTTTCGGTTCCTGCATAGGAGATAGAGAACTATGTAATTAAATATTTGCGATAGAAGATACAACGTAACAAATTTCCATAACTCCTTAGAACAGCTTTGGATGAAATAATCGGCGAGGATCGGTCTTCTTCAGACGCGAGGGATAAATTTTTCTTTAGCAAAAATAAAAAAATTTTATTCTTTATTTCAATAAGTTTCAATATCGTGATAACTTCTTTGTACTTGGTCAGTGGTGTTAGTTAAACTGCACAGTGGCAGTTGAACTCTTAGAAGTGAGACACATCCGGCGATTATGAATTATCAGCACGACATAGTAAACGCCCTATCGCCGTAGTTAAATCACATTGCAGCTATCTAATCATGTTTACGAGTTGTCTGCGTTTCACGTATATTCAATTAATATTCCTTTATACCAGCGTAAAAAAAAAAAAAAATGAATATCATCGCGATGTAAGTCTCTATTCGTCGAAATTATGTTCGTTAGATTTCGAAAGGAGCTTCGTGTCGGTTGTAAACGAATATTAGTCTTTATTATATGTTAATGCCGAGCCCGTGAAAAGCTCTTCGCAGAACAAAATTCTTTCGAATCGAAATCGGCCTTGAAGATGAAGTACTACAAGTACCAGCGGTAGCGCAGAGGATAATAGGGGGCACGGGGGGGGGGGGGTTCCAGGGTCGAATTGAATGCTCGGCCCGCTTACGCAATTCTCTTAAAGTATACACGGACGGATTTAACGGTAGAGGCGTGACTTTAGTTATTTCGAAGGACCAGCATTTTTTTCTTTCCGCCTGCCTTTGTCGATAACGGTTTCGACGCATATGTGTGACCGCTTTTTTTTTTTTGTCGCCCCGCGGGAGTTCGCATTAATATGCATCGACATCGCAGACGCGGATTGGGACTAATCGGATCGGGTTCTCACCTCTCTTCGTCTTCACGTCGTGCGATCGGCACGTTAGTGCGAAGAAACGTTAAGTGAAAAATTAAGTTGCTCATAAATTTCGAGACTTCGTTTGCTTAGGTGAAGTCGTTTAAATGTATGGTAGATAAAATTATCGGGTTTTGCGCAGAGAATTTTTAAAACGAACAATCGCAGAAGCAAGACGCAGAAACGAAGGTAGGGAAGGAACTCGACACAAGAAGGTCGAGTCCCCGGAAGAAGTCAATGATCTTTGACGTCAGCGTTGTGTGTACGACCTTGGCGAACGAACGGTAGCCCGCGGCCAAATCTATTCGTCTAGTATTGCTTAATGGTGAACTTTGCGTAGGTTTCTTATCGGCTATCTATGGTAACTATCGCGGTGTGCATCGTGAGCTCTCAATACATACACGATGAGTGAGATACGATATTTTATTATGTTCTCCAGAAGGATAAAATCTCTTTTCGAGAATTCCAACCGATAAGAATTTTAAAAAAGTACGAACAAAGAAAGTAAAAGAAGTTCTTTTTCATACAAAGTCACAATAAAAAGAGAATATACGATTTAATTAAATGGCTTTGAAAAAACAACTGGTTGTCATCATGTATTAAATCTAATTCTATTTCAATTAATGTCAGAGATTAAGTGCGTAAAAATCTGACAATTGTTGAGAAAATAATGAAAAATAGCAAGAATTTAGTTGTATCATTAAAGGAGGATTTGAAGTAGATCGAAACATTTGATATTCTTATGACTTTGGTTATTAAAATTAAAAAGATACCTACATGATGTAAAAAAATATAAGTAAAAATTAAATTTTGTGTACATTAAAATTATATTTATATACCAAAAATTCAAAAGACTCTCAAGATTTACATAATTGATGGTGAAGATAGAAATTCAATTATAGCGATTATAGCGATTACAAAGTCAACTCTAAATGGAAACTCACAAGTTTTATCGGTAAAACTTTTCTACCGCGAAATAGAGTACAATATAACGCCGTGTTGGGTTTAGATTGTTACGGCGAAATGTTTTAAAAATTTATACTTTCGGCAAATGCACAGGTTCACGATGAGCCACGATGAATGACACGAGTGATTCGAGTCGCACAAGAATCTCTCTGCTTGTCTTCTATTATCCGTAGGAAAGGGACAAAGGAAAGCGTGAGAAATGTCCGCGAGATAAACTACACCTCCGCTCTCAACAGTCTAAGTGAAAGTTCTTTTCTCCTTTCAATAGTCGCTTTACAATCGTAAGCAAGATACATTATTCGAAGCTTTGTCTAATCTTTCCGCGAATTGATTTAATCATTCATAATATAAACTCCGATTACTCCTATATAGCTTTTCGACTGCTTAAAAGAATGATTAATTAAAATTTGAAAACGCACGTGCGCGATAAAAAGTAAAATTAAAATATTTAAAAAATGTCAAGCTTATTACTTCAAATTATCGTAAAACGCAAAGAATTCTTATTCTTCAAAAGTTTTGTTTAAGAGAACGTAGGACAGAGAGAGAGAGAGAGAAGGAATATTTTACTCTATCAGAAGAGAATACTTAATCGGCATTCTTGGATTGAGAGGCATTCGCGCGTCAAGAACTTGTATCCTCCGATTTTTTTCTCTTTGATCGCGAGCATATCGCGCATTTATTCACGATCGCCGGACGGGTGAGTTCGATGATCTTCGCCTCGTCGTTGACCTTCGCACATCGGAAGCTTAAGGTCGACATTCGCGTCGTCGAGAAGCAGGAAGGAGGTGGCTATCTCTCCCGTAAGAGTTCAACGCACGCTTGTACTGTAATCTCCTTCGTGGCTGGTTACTTCTTACGACGATTCGTTTGCCCGGCAGGAAGCAAAAAGGCAGAAGAGTCGTGCGACGCCTCGCTGTAGCGAGGATTGGAGGAGAATCCCAGATGAATCGAGCTTTTAAATAAATCGACTATGCCCGAAATATGTTTGTACTGCATTTTTGAAAAAAAACTTCCGGATTGCAATGGAAAGGATCATTTTTAGAGTCTAGCGATATCTATTTTTGCATATCAAATTTTCATTCTATATCAATGTCATACAATTTTATTTAGTATATATAAAACATCACTTTTTCATCGATTTATTTTAAGAGAAAATAATTGAGTGCAAGAGAAAAATAATTCGAAAACAGAAAGAGATTTTCTTCTTAATAAGATTCTTAATAATTATTTTAACATTATTATTTTCGCATATATAAACGAAATTTCAAGATTTCAAAATGATATAGAATTCTCTACTATTCGCATGATTTGCAGTGCATTTAGAAAAATGTTATTGTTGCGATCAATCTTTACTGCGTTTCCTGCGGGCGCGAATTAGTTGCGTTATGCTCGCAAAGCGGAAATTTTGAACCGGTGAAGGAGTACCATTTTCTTGGGTTAATTTCGTTTCCTACGACGTAATCCTACGCGTTGGTAACGTGCCAAGAGCTAGACTTCTTCGTTCATCGACTACGAATAATTCCCACTCGACGCGGACGTTTGCGTGTATGTATTGTTCCTTTTCCTACAGCTAACAGATGTACGTGACGACAAAACCAATAATGCAACTGTGATTCATATGGGAAATAATTGCTGCGACAATATAAAGGAAGAGGAATCTGCTGCTATTTCTCGCTTCATACCCAAAGTATAAATCCATAAAATCATAACATCATGAAAAAGTACCTTAATCTTTTTAAGTATAAAGATACATTTAATATGCTGACAACCAATCGCCTTTTTACAGGCATTTAATTAAATTAATTTCAATGAAGGACAACTGAAATTTCTTGAAAAAAAAATATAAAAAAGATGGTAAAAATGTGTGCGTTGTTTTTATCTCCTTTCTAATATATTCTTATATACATGGTACCCCAAAACCGTCGAATTTGCCTTTAAGGGCGGATTCTCTGGCCAATTAAAAGGATATTCGAAGGTTTTGGGATCATCCTGTATATTAAAATAATTACAAAAAATACTTAATTTATAAGTAAATAATTTATCTATCTAAATTAAATCTTTAGTCTCCAAGTTCCCTCATGACGTTCAAATCTGTCGCATCTCCTCTACCGGAGGAGTTCGGAGATTATCGGATTCTCCACAAGGCTCTTAAGAGGGCTCCAGACTACCCGACAAATTAATGAAGATTCCAGGTTATTTCGAGTTAAAATCGCGAAATCAAATTTGCACGAAGTGTTCGTAATTCTGTTTAACGAGCAAGCGGAACGTCTCGCGAAACTATCCGCTCGAGCCTCGCGAGCGGAAGCGACGTGTAAAAGCTTCGAGAAGAGAGGTCAGAGGAAGGGTTCATCGTCTCTCCCGGGTGTTCCGCGTAGCGAGTCGGCGCGGATCGCCGCCACCAGGTGGAGTGGCGAGGAGGAGGAGGCGACGGCGGAGGAGGCGACCCGGTCGACGCCCCTAGGAGTCGTTCAACCCGTTCGCCGCGGTTGCCGGCGATCGGCCTTGAATCACCCGTGCCCGTTTACGGGAGCGCCCGTGGAACGCGCGCGGGCCTCGAGAACCGAGCAGACCAACACCAAGCTCGGAAACTTCCGGTGGAACAGTCCTCCTGGACATGGTGCACGACCGCCGCGCCGAGGTAAACGATCGCTGCCCGCTCTGCTCCTCGCGCGCCGATCATCGCGAGTCGCGACGGAGATGAACGACCGCGAAAGAGGAGCGTCTTTACGAAAATAATTCCTAAAGGCCACGCGTTACTCGCCGCGTATTATTATGCAATGGTTCGTCGAATTTTATTTTTTTAATTTTTTGGGAGAATTTATCATACGAATATTTTCACACTAATGTACCTAATATCCAAATAAAGAATCTATTCAAATTACATTCCTCGTGTTTAATTTCAATCGGAATTCAATTTTATTTTTATCAAATCTGGCTCCAATATTGTCGCAAAGTCGCAATTTAAAAGCGAGAATTTTGGACTTTTTACAGAGAGAGAGAGAGAGAAGGAATATTTTACTCTATCAGAAGAGAATACTTAATCGGCATTCTTGGATTGAGAGGCATTCGCGCGTCAAGAACTTGTATCCTCCGATTTTTTTCTCTTTGATCGCGAGCATATCGCGCATTTATTCACGATCGCCGGACGGGTGAGTTCGATGATCTTCGCCTCGTCGTTGACCTTCGCACATCGGAAGCTTAAGGTCGACATTCGCGTCGTCGAGAAGCAGGAAGGAGGTGGCTATCTCTCCCGTAAGAGTTCAACGCACGCTTGTACTGTAATCTCCTTCGTGGCTGGTTACTTCTTACGACGATTCGTTTGCCCGGCAGGAAGCAAAAAGGCAGAAGAGTCGTGCGACGCCTCGCTGTAGCGAGGATTGGAGGAGAATCCCAGATGAATCGAGCTTTTAAATAAATCGACTATGCCCGAAATATGTTTGTACTGCATTTTTGAAAAAAAACTTCCGGATTGCAATGGAAAGGATCATTTTTAGAGTCTAGCGATATCTATTTTTGCATATCAAATTTTCATTCTATATCAATGTCATACAATTTTATTTAGTATATATAAAACATCACTTTTTCATCGATTTATTTTAAGAGAAAATAATTGAGTGCAAGAGAAAAATAATTCGAAAACAGAAAGAGATTTTCTTCTTAATAAGATTCTTAATAATTATTTTAACATTATTATTTTCGCATATATAAACGAAATTTCAAGATTTCAAAATGATATAGAATTCTCTACTATTCGCATGATTTGCAGTGCATTTAGAAAAATGTTATTGTTGCGATCAATCTTTACTGCGTTTCCTGCGGGCGCGAATTAGTTGCGTTATGCTCGCAAAGCGGAAATTTTGAACCGGTGAAGGAGTACCATTTTCTTGGGTTAATTTCGTTTCCTACGACGTAATCCTACGCGTTGGTAACGTGCCAAGAGCTAGACTTCTTCGTTCATCGACTACGAATAATTCCCACTCGACGCGGACGTTTGCGTGTATGTATTGTTCCTTTTCCTACAGCTAACAGATGTACGTGACGACAAAACCAATAATGCAACTGTGATTCATATGGGAAATAATTGCTGCGACAATATAAAGGAAGAGGAATCTGCTGCTATTTCTCGCTTCATACCCAAAGTATAAATCCATAAAATCATAACATCATGAAAAAGTACCTTAATCTTTTTAAGTATAAAGATACATTTAATATGCTGACAACCAATCGCCTTTTTACAGGCATTTAATTAAATTAATTTCAATGAAGGACAACTGAAATTTCTTGAAAAAAAAATATAAAAAAGATGGTAAAAATGTGTGCGTTGTTTTTATCTCCTTTCTAATATATTCTTATATACATGGTACCCCAAAACCGTCGAATTTGCCTTTAAGGGCGGATTCTCTGGCCAATTAAAAGGATATTCGAAGGTTTTGGGATCATCCTGTATATTAAAATAATTACAAAAAATACTTAATTTATAAGTAAATAATTTATCTATCTAAATTAAATCTTTAGTCTCCAAGTTCCCTCATGACGTTCAAATCTGTCGCATCTCCTCTACCGGAGGAGTTCGGAGATTATCGGATTCTCCACAAGGCTCTTAAGAGGGCTCCAGACTACCCGACAAATTAATGAAGATTCCAGGTTATTTCGAGTTAAAATCGCGAAATCAAATTTGCACGAAGTGTTCGTAATTCTGTTTAACGAGCAAGCGGAACGTCTCGCGAAACTATCCGCTCGAGCCTCGCGAGCGGAAGCGACGTGTAAAAGCTTCGAGAAGAGAGGTCAGAGGAAGGGTTCATCGTCTCTCCCGGGTGTTCCGCGTAGCGAGTCGGCGCGGATCGCCGCCACCAGGTGGAGTGGCGAGGAGGAGGAGGCGACGGCGGAGGAGGCGACCCGGTCGACGCCCCTAGGAGTCGTTCAACCCGTTCGCCGCGGTTGCCGGCGATCGGCCTTGAATCACCCGTGCCCGTTTACGGGAGCGCCCGTGGAACGCGCGCGGGCCTCGAGAACCGAGCAGACCAACACCAAGCTCGGAAACTTCCGGTGGAACAGTCCTCCTGGACATGGTGCACGACCGCCGCGCCGAGGTAAACGATCGCTGCCCGCTCTGCTCCTCGCGCGCCGATCATCGCGAGTCGCGACGGAGATGAACGACCGCGAAAGAGGAGCGTCTTTACGAAAATAATTCCTAAAGGCCACGCGTTACTCGCCGCGTATTATTATGCAATGGTTCGTCGAATTTTATTTTTTTAATTTTTTGGGAGAATTTATCATACGAATATTTTCACACTAATGTACCTAATATCCAAATAAAGAATCTATTCAAATTACATTCCTCGTGTTTAATTTCAATCGGAATTCAATTTTATTTTTATCAAATCTGGCTCCAATATTGTCGCAAAGTCGCAATTTAAAAGCGAGAATTTTGGACTTTTTATAATTTAAAATCATCAGTGACATTGAACAACAGAGAGAAATTAAATTTACACGTGCGAATAAAATCTCAAAATCTACAAAGGCTACACAACGTGTTAAATACCAAGGGTTTCAGATGACGATACAATCATTTCGCAACAATTAATCTCGAACTTAGAATACCAGCGATGATGTTCGAGGTTCGACTTTAAAAAGTTTAAACCTAAAATCTACGGGATCGTTCGCGCGAGGGAAAACGAGGTGCGAGGAGGTGTCGGCGCGCGATGTCGCAAATTTTTCGCGATACTCCCGAGGACGATCGTGACATTTGCAACGCGTTCACGCTCTTGTCCTCGCGCTTTATCGACGATGTGACCGATAAATCGCGGTGGCTGATAGCGCGGATCGCCGAGGCAGGTGATGACGCGATATTGCGGCGAAACTGCGGAGCCGCTGACGCGGCGAGAAATCGGTGTCGTGAATTACGAAAGTTAACTGGAGCACGGATTGACTTTCGATTTATGAGCGAGTGCCGATGCCGCGCCAACGTCCATTCCATCGATTCGCGCGAGTTTTACGTGGACGGTAAAATCGTAAAATTTAACAGTAGCCACGCGCGCCAGCTTCTTGCGAAATCCGCGCGAGAGAGAACGTAATAATGTTCGCATTCTATCGCGCGCGCTGTCGAAATTAGAACGGTGGAAGTTAAATATACGCACCGAAGGAAAACTGTCAGAGATTTTATTTACAGCCTGTGAATAAATATTTTTTTTTTTTTTTTTATTTCTGAGCATTTTCTCAACGATTAAATCTCTCAGTATCACATGTTGCATTGTGTATTGACGAAAACCGAGGAGAAAATTATTTCATATCGTAAAGATTCGCGAAGAAGAAAACGCGTGAAGCTTTTATCTATAATAATATTGAGTTTATAACGAGAGACTATATTTTCCTCATTATTATATTTATCACTACTATCTACGCGCTATATTATTATTACACATCAACTTTGTTATTTCATTTTCCAAATTTTATCTACCACTGTCAATGAACAATTGACCATTGTTGCGGATCTCCCCGAGTCTGGGAGGAAAGAGGTAGAGGCTCGCCCAGACTGATAATGAACCATGCAGCTATTTATCCAGCGTTCAGGGCGTCGACGTGGGCGCGTAATCGCGAATCGTAACTTCGTTACGATCGTTCGTATTCGGAACGAAACGGAAATGGAGAGGAAAAGGGACGGCCGAGCGAATTTCCAGCGAAAATCGCGGGACGTTTCCGCGACCGTGTCGGCCGCGGAGAGTTCCGAGGGGGAGGAGGCCGACGCGGAGAGTCAGCGCGACGGGAGATATCTAGTTGCAGGTCGTTCACATCGCGCGAGGGGGACGAGCGTGCAGTAAAAATAGAACGAGAGCGCCAAGGAGCGCCTTCTCTCACGCGCGTTCTCGACGACGACGCGATGATCCTCCACCGCGTCTCTCCAACGCAAATCTTCCCCCTCGCCCTCCCCGTCCCTCCCTTAATCCATACGGAGTATAGTAGACGAATCTGCCCGGAAAGCGAGAATTTTGGACTTTTTATAATTTAAAATCATTTAAAGTGTAAAATAATAAATTTCATTCGCTTATCGAAAATATTTCAAATTTAATTATAGAGAATTATATTTTCTATGTTTCCTAAAAAAAGATAAAAAAATCTATGTAGTTCTAACAATAAGTGGCTCGCCCAGACTGATAATGAACCATGCAGCTATTTATCCAGCGTTCAGGGCGTCGACGTGGGCGCGTAATCGCGAATCGTAACTTCGTTACGATCGTTCGTATTCGGAACGAAACGGAAATGGAGAGGAAAAGGGACGGCCGAGCGAATTTCCAGCGAAAATCGCGGGACGTTTCCGCGACCGTGTCGGCCGCGGAGAGTTCCGAGGGGGAGGAGGCCGACGCGGAGAGTCAGCGCGACGGGAGATATCTAGTTGCAGGTCGTTCACATCGCGCGAGGGGGACGAGCGTGCAGTAAAAATAGAACGAGAGCGCCAAGGAGCGCCTTCTCTCACGCGCGTTCTCGACGACGACGCGATGATCCTCCACCGCGTCTCTCCAACGCGAATCTTCCCCCTCGCCCTCCCCGTCCCTCCCTTAATCCATACGGAGTATAGTAGACGAATCTGCCCGGCGTTTATTAAACACGGATGGTTTGATATTAGTCGCAGAAGTCTTATCTCCAAATAGTCTTAAATCCAATATCTGCGAGAAGCATGACGTTTATGTGCTATAAAGCTTTCCACAAGTTCTTTATTTTCATACATTTTTTCAACGTATAATGTTTGTTTTAAAAAGTTTAAATTTAAAGTTATTTAGACAGTTTGGAGATAAATTTTTCAAGCTTACGCTCCGCAGTAAATTTAATTTTAAAATCACGTGGTATCTCTAAGAATTTCATGTGGAATCGCGTTATGTCTTTAGAAAAATCTAACGTCTAAGAATTCGGTCTAAAAACACCATCCCTAAAAACATGATTTACGCAAATAATTTCGCAGACATTAAGAAAATATCTAATGGGGATTTCTCTCTTAGACATTAAACGATCTTAAAATATTACCTTAATAAAATTAATTCTCTTAGTGTAAATTATTCTAAACTAAAATGGCGAGTACATGCGATGTAAGTGACATATTTCGTTTGAAATAAAATCCCGATCTTCTGCTCGCGTTCGTAATAAAACGCTTTAATCTCGTCTCTATTCATTTCCGCCTAAGTGAAACGAATTTCGGCGCCGGTGGATCGATCGCTTGGAATGGCGCGGGGGAGGACGATGAACCACCAACCAGCGAAACGTACCTGCGTGTAACACCAGTTCTCAGCCACGGGGGTGTTCACTTCCGGCGGTGGCGGGCTTGGGACGCGGCTCACCGCCATACTACTGCTGCTGTGCAAGTTCGAGCTGACCCGCGACGTCTGAGGCGCACAGTCGCTCACCGCAAGTCTGCAACAAGACAAGAAAGAACCGTCCAGTTAATTCGGGTGAACGGAGTCAGCGAGTTTTGAGTCATCATTCCGCCGTGTACATTCATTCGCTCGGAAAGTCGTTAATTGTGCCCGCGTTACATCACGAGAGAGGTCGTCGATCTCTCTATATTTCTGAACGATAGAACGGAACAAGGAGTTTATTGCAGAGCGTAATGTACGGCTCTTTATTTTCCAGATACATCTCGTAAATTTAAATTTAAATCTCGAAATGTAAAGCAGCATTGTATCAAGTATTTATCTAAAATTTGTCAACATTTTTTAAAATAAATACATAGAAATTATACAATGTTTATATTTTTATATTTGTCAGCTGTTCTATTTCCCATGTTGCTTTACTTGCTCTGACAATACATCGTCTCACGAATATCTTTATTAAGTGCTATTCTCGATTGCTATTAATTGAGCCACTTTTAATTGCATTTAATTAAGTGCTATTCTCGATTGCTATTAATTGAGCCACGAATCTCTATTCCTTGCAGGTGAAGTGAGGTCATCGACGGTCGATCGATCGCGCGAATCCCATATGGGAAGGGTAGAGGAGAAGGAGGAGGAACAACAGGGGAGAGGAGAGCGGGGCGCGAAGGAAGCGCAAGGATGGAAAAGGAAGAAGGGTATGCAGGACACGCGATGGTGCTCACGTGCGGTGCCAAGTACGGAACCGCTCCAAGAAGGCGAGTCAAGTACGTTAGCCTCGCAGGTTCATCGGACGCCGGCGGCGACCCGACCAACCAGGAAACAGAAACTAAATCGAGCAAACTCTCATCGTGTATCCGTCTCTCTCTCTCTCTCTCCGTGACGCGAACAGAGGATTACTTGTCTCGCGCCGAAAGTATCTTTTAACGAAATCGACTCACGGCGAAATAGCGAGCAACAAAGTAGTAGCGAGGAGAAAAGTAATGGAAATAAATCTCCTAGAATGCAGTAGAATTATTTTTGTCAAATTATGTACATATATAAATTATATACGTATGTGTGTGCGTGCATAATTTTTATATATTATCTATATATGTAATTATATATATGTAATAGAAAATTATTTGTATTCTATAATTTTATACAATAATTATATATATATATAATATATATGATACACAGATCGCCTTTAATAGATGGCTTCGAGACATCTTGAAAGCGCGTCAATATTTCCTTAATTAGGAATCAGAAAAGATGTATAAATAATTTTGAGATTATTACGATGATAATCGAAAGAATTCGCGCTCCGAAAATAATACAACGTTCAAACTACCGTGTGAGCAGCTGTTTCCTGTTTCTAAACTGAAAATTCGACGCGGGTATTCGGTGGGCGCGTTACCGTATTATTATATCGTTTATATCGCTTTTCTTTCTCCCTCGTTTTTTGCGCGAGGTACTTTCGTGCGGCAAATTTCTCCAGTTTCACGCGAGAGAAAAAGGAAAGAAAGAGAAGGATTGCATCGACTCGACTTTTGAGCGGCTCTTGTTTGGTCGTTTGTACGTTCGATACCCGTAACTTTCACTTCCATGCTTCTATATAACTCCCACGTCACTTTTGCGCTAGATACTGCCGGAGGCATTGCCAGATCGAGCGGGGGGAAGGGGGGGGGGGAGAATGGTTTATTCGGGGCAAAGAAAACGGCAGGTAAAAAAGGAGAGGGACACAAACGATTTTATCGTAACGCCGTCGCTCTGTTTTGTGAGAAAGCGATCGCGCTAGAAAGTATAAGCGGAACGACGAGACGTTTCCGTCGATGTGAAAGGACAGCGTCTCTCTCAGATGCGTATTATGTAGAATATATAAATCACAGAGAGGAGAGAAGGAGAAGGGATTGCCTATTTTAATAATTTTTATTTTACGAGAGAAGAAGATTAGAAACAGGAAAATGAAGAAATCCTTTCGGAAATCTTGTGTCGGGAAGAAAAATTAGAGATATAAATATCGTGATAAATATATAAATATTTCAAATTTAACTAATTAAAAAATAAAGCAAATACGCTATATATAAATATTATTATAATTGAAGGAGAAAAAATATTATCTTTTTAGTATATTACTTCAATGTTAAATGTAAAAGATTGAAATTCACATAATTGATACGAAGATGTCATCCGTTTATGACCTGCCTGATTTTAGAAACGACGAGGATCAAATCTAGAAGGATGCAGGAATGGACCCTAGGTCGGTATTTCTTTGTGAAGCGATCGAGATATTCGCTCCGGCTTATGTAGGCGTGGCCCTCGAGAGTTCAGGGGAAAGTAGAACGGAGCCCCGACACAAGCTCACCGGTGAAAACGAGGAAGTTGGGTGAAAACCGTCGTCTATAGTACGTCGAAATCACGTAATTACAGTGCCTGAGAGTCCGACACCGCGGGTAGCCTCTTGCCAAATCGCCTTGCGACTCGCGACTCTTGTATCTCGGATAGAGATTTCTATCTTCTATAGCTGTTTATAAAAAAAAAAAAAAAAAAAATGCCACCATTTATTTCTCCAAAGGGCTCTTCGGCGAAACCGCGTCCGAAAGTTATTTTCACATTCACCGCAACAATATTCTCAATTTAATTCCACGTAATTTGTCAATCGTCCGTCAAGTTATCTCGTTTATATTTTCACTTCCCCGATCAAAACACGCGTCATTATCTTCGTCCGTCAAAGATTTCGCAAAAAAAAAAAAAAAAAAAATATCGCCGAGTGGCACGTGTTTTTCAGCTGCCTTCGGATTTCACGCTTCTCCGACGGCGTGTAATTGAGAACCGAGAATTGCTATGTAATTGTCGATAAGGACGACACGAAGGTTATGACGTGATACAGCATTGCAGCAACGGATGAGATTGCGTTCCCGACGAAGATACGTTTGTTTTTTTTTCCGCATGTGAACGTGTAACGCAACGTGATGTTTCACTCGCAATTCCCTCATTTTTTCTCGCTCGTCACGATTGAATTTAAATCCCCCGTCGCACATAATTAGACGCGTTTATTTCCATATCCGATTCTCATCCAATCGTTTCGTAAGACCGGTAACAATTAACATTCGTTAACGCTGACGCGCGACACGCGCGGCTACGACGCTCGCGGAAAAAGCGATAGAAAAAGGAAGTCTCAGTGTCAAGATCGGAAGGTCGCGGAGGCGACCGAGTGCAACGCCGAGTTGCACGAGGCTAAAAATATCCCTCTGCTTTTACGATTATCGCGATTACGGCGGCGTCGTCGTCGATGCATCGGGCACAATCGCGATAACAATACGCGACAGACGGACGGAGCAAAAAAGAAAAAACAACTTTGTCTCGGCGTTTTGTCATTGTATGCGTGGCCGAGAACCGAAATGTTCAAAGAACAATAATTTCATCATAAAAAGATCGATTATTTCGTTCGACATCGATCGTGATATCTCGATTTTAGAAAAGATATGAGATAATTTACCGATAGAAATTATTAATAAATCGACGTGGTTGACGTTTCGATATTGAAAAAGTGGCATCTTATTATGGTATTAAGGAGAAAATTTTATTTCTGAAGGCGATGCTTCTTCTGCAGACACGTGGCTATATATGCACGCTAGGACCTTGATGTATTGACAACGATAATATGCAGCCTTGACGCTGTTACACAACTTATTTGACATTCCCTGCCATTACGTGCCGCATTACTTTTCCTCCAATTCTATACATATCGTGTATTATTTCAGTCTTTATAACTTGTCTTTCTATTATCTCATCCATTACATATTCTATCCCATACACCTATTCCATACACGTTACAGAAAAGTATTTTAACATTAACATATTGACACCAAAGACACCAACGGATATTTTATTATCAATTAATTATTAACTGATAGTGATTGATAGAAAAATAATTATCAGAATAATTAAGATTTTATAAATTGTCAGAGAATTAAATATAGAAAAACTTCGTAAAATATAAAATATAAACATGGGAGAACATATCTACGTATTTTAACTTTGTCGTCTCTTTAAAAATCTGTAAAATATCCCAATTTTTCTTTTCGCGTTGCCCTAATCCTGCATTAAAAACAAAACTCTCGATCGCCCTAAACTAAGGAGACGTTCGGCGAGAGGAGGCGGGGAATCGAACAAGCCGACCGTCGTCGGTCGGTCGATTTTCGCAGGAAAGTCAGTAGACGAGACGAGACGCGACGGAGAAGAGGGGCGAAGTCAAGGCTGACGCTCTGCTTGGCGTAAGCCGGAGTGTGTGATAAGACAAAGGCTGACTCTCTTCAAGGGCGTCACAAGCAAACGCACGCGCGCGCGACTCGCCTTCGCGTCTTGCACGCGCCGCAACTTGTCGCTCCGGCGAGGACAAGCGTTCCCTCGCGAGGAACGGCGAGGAAGATGCGCGCCGGTTGGTTCAGATTCTCGGGAACCAGTCCAACTGAGCCTCGGACCAAACGAGCGGTAAACAGCCCGTGAGAGAATCACGGATGCTGTGACGCGAAGAGC
>NW_021850877.1:348867-356358 GCF_003651465.1 Formica exsecta
CGGTTGCAGTTTGACTGCACGCTCGGTCGCGGTGTCTCGAAGAAAACGCGAAGTTGATAAGGAATCCATGTATGCGTGACGTCTTTTGTATCGCATATCACGAATTGATAAGTCGGCACTGCGAAAACATGAATACGATATTCGAGAATTTCGTCGTTTTAAATTAAATATTAAGGGCTTGAATAAAGTTTCATTGAAAAGAGAGATGTATATGAGAGAGATTAAAATAAAATATATATAAAATCAATATCGTTGTATCTATTTACATGTAAAAGTCTCTATCTTTTTACTTTGAATAATTGCAAATAATTACTTTAAAAAGGTAACAGACAAATATGCGAAGAACGAAGATTAAGATGTAAATGGATAAATCATTACACCTGAGCAGTGTAAAATTGTCGTGCAAATGGTGCACCGTGAATCAAGTTATTCGAGGAAGAATTACTAACAAAGTGACGAGAGCGCACGATTATCTGTCAGCTGTGATAAATCTCCTTTCTTCGTTCATGCATTCTTGCATGATGCAGCGAATGACGTAGACTTGAATTTTGTCATGAGAAACTTAGAAGAGAAAAAAGAGAGAGAGAGAGAGAGAGAGAGAAATAAATAAATTTACCTTGCTCTGAATTAAGCTCATTGAGATATAAAAGTAAGTTACAAAAATTAAATAAGACCGTCAAAAAGATGAGAAAATTAAAGTACAAAAATAAATGAAAAAGAAGATAAAACATATACATAGAAAAAGAAGAGAAAAGAAAAAATCACTCTCTCTTGATATATCTTTAAGAGAATATTATTAATAATATATTAATAAAATTAATAAAGTTAGTGTTAAAGTTACTTGTATTCGTCTTACAAAATTTTCTTAAATTTATTTTTTCTCTCGAAAGTTTACTCGTAGTTAAATTTCTACCATTTTCGTGTTGCATTCATTACAACTCAGTTCACAGCACGATTCAAGGTTCACGGTTACGATAAGAGGCAAACATCTTTTCATACAAAGAGTACACGACGAGCGAATGCCATTCCGTTCGGACAAAGTAAAATGCGATAGTGACTTGATTCTCGGTCACAAATATATGTGAGAAATTATACGAATTATAAAATTAATTATATAATAAAAGACTTTATTATCCTGACGCATTGAACGAGAAAATTAATGGCGAAGCGAGTTGATTATAAGATGATGCGTTCCGAAATACAAAATTATGTAGTCTCGAAAGCGATAAACGAATATCCTTTCTGTGTTTATAGCGTTTATTAATGACATTTCAACGAGCATTCGCGCGATAATTCACGGTCCACTTGTACAAATCAGTTCTGGAATGGAAATTAAGGGTGTGGTGCTCATATTACGCCAAAAAACCGTAAATATCAAGCAAACTGTGATGCGATACGCGTTAACGCGATTAAATAATATGCATAAATCATTGAATGATGCAGCATTTTACTTTCTTCTCGCCGGCGATATATAAATTTATATATGATATATACCTCTTGAATTTTTCATGAAACTCGAAATAATAATATAAAGCTATTAATTAATTAAAGATATAGAATATATGTAAATCCTCTCACAAATCATTTTTTCTTTAACACAATTCCTATAAATACTACGTAAATTATTAAACATGTATTAGAAAGTACTCAAATATCTTTGTGATATCTTGATAATATTATTCTTGAAAATATTATCAAGATTCGTCTTGACTTATAGCACTTTCAAAATAAACAGTTCGCATAATTTGCAAAGACGAAGTGAAAAAGAATTTTTTCATTTTTTGCCTTTAAAATTCTGCAATCAATTCGTAAAATTTTCGTTTATCGGTATCATTAATAATTTTTTAACTTCTCTGTTTAATCCCTTTTGACGCCCATCTGCTCTTTTCAGTGACGTTTGCAGATGCCGAATTGATCTGAAAAGCGTTTTCGCGCGAGCGACAGCACGGATCTCCTCCTGACTCGTCCTTCTAGGGCCGAAAGATTGCTTTTCTTTGGGATCCCCGCAAGGGGAGGGAAGCTCCCCGAGACCCGACTCGTTTCTAACAGGGGCCAGTGCCCCGGTACGTGGGATATACTGGACGACCTTGGGCCTCACGGCCAATTTGCGAGGTCCATTCCCTGCAGATGCGCCCTTACGACCGTCTTATTAACCACAAAAGATACCTAAACTACCAAGGCCCTTGGATTGTGTCCCTTCGATATCGTCGAAGCAATCGTCACTCTGAACGCGCTAAATAAAGATTTCTAGACCTGGTTAATATTTAATAATTGTTTTCATCGACGTTTAAATTTAATTAACAATTCAATCTAACTATACTGATTCGCCATCTCTCTTTCTCTCTCTTGTCTCTCTAAATTATAACACCTGTTATAAATGCTATACAATGTTGCCCTGTTTTACGATATTTAACGATAGTTAATGATACACATATTTATTTTGAGATATATCTCTAGTGACGTCCCAAAACTCTTATCGTTTCGATTGGATCTCAGTTGCATTGTTTGAATTTCTTTCCTCTTTTTTCGAGGAAGATTATGTGAAATTTATGAATTTCAGAATGTGCGAGACATACAATCAAGTGCATTAATAATGTGCATCTTTCACCAAATACCACACGCGACCTTTTTTCTTTTTTTTGCGAGCATTAAAATGAATTAAATAAACGAAAAAATATGTTGTTTAATTATTGAACGCAAGTGCACTGATACACGATACCATTAATACAGAAGTTTGTACAGACCTCGTCGTTCGCTTTGAGGCAATTTCAGTCGCAAACTTTACATATAATTTGGCGTCCGATCGTGTGTATCGCGGCTCTTTGCTTGTCATTTGGTTGCTCAGCGATAACTTCGATAAGCTTTCGCATACTATACTACATAACTGCTTACGTAGCCTTTCTGCGTCGTTGATACTTCTCCTTCCACAACCAACTTAACCCTTTCATGATAAATTCTTCCCAACATTTATCATAGCTAATATATTTGTTTGAAAAGATAAATCGCGTAATTTTTCATGTTGACATATTTGGATATCATTAGTTATATCCCAAGCAATATTCAAAATAATTGAGATAATAAACTGTATTGTTCAAACGCAAAAATATAATACTCGGCATCCGATTATGATATCATACATCTATAAAAACGTCAAATTAATAAAATTATAAAAGTGATACATGATTTTCAAAAAAATCTCCAAAAGCGCTTCGTATTTAGAAAACCCTCTTACGAACCACATAAATTTTACAATTCTTGAAAATAAAAAAAATAAAAAAAATATATTGACCCACAGGTTGAAAAAACGAAGGACAAGATGTTTTCCGAGAGAACATTTTTCATCTATTTTCTTTATAATGGAAGTCGGTCTTGAATTCCGAGGTATTCGTCACACATCGTTCACGGAAGAGGGAAAGCGAACCCTTAAGAGGGACGTACGGCCCTGTACCCTTGAAGCCGAAGGTTGCCACCGAGCGCGAGGGACAACTTTCCTTCCTTCCCTCCGCCGCGCTTCGCTACCACAACCACCACCACCACCACCACAACCATCCTCCTGCTTCTTTGTACTCGGCTTTATTTCATCGAGCTCCGGATACATCGATTGGCCTCGACTCCCGTGCTACGACTATAATAATATTCAGATGTAATTCCTCCGCGAAACATAAATCATGGACGAAAACTAATAGCGACGAGAGATATCGCGGACACCGTAATTTTGACTTGATAAAGAAAAAAAAAAAAAAAAAGATTTGATCCGAAAGATTTATATCTGTATGCCAAAGTGATATCCTCGATAATAATCTCGTTATTCACGTTCCAGATTTTTATCAGAGTCCTTCAAGTTAGTGGAACAATAAAAGCGATAAAAAAAAAAAAAAAGTTTCATATCTTCGTTGAAATTGTTGAAACAAAATCGTGTAGCAATAATAATCGCGGCATTCGAGTTACATCCTCGCGACACGATTTACCGAAACTGCCGGTATCTGCATTGCTAAACGGTTTGCCAATAAAGCCTTCGACTAAATTTAATACGTACCCGATCATAAGTGGAACGTCGTTACGTGTTAATCGAGGTGACGCGATCAGAGTAGAACGGTAATCGATGTTATTCGGAATATAGGCAGGCGTTTTAATTTACGACGATATTGTGCGACACGAGTACAGTGTCGCAGTAATAGTAATAGTGTTGTAGACGGGCACTTATACACGAATGCACATATCGACGAGCGCGCGCGCGACCAGCTGTTCGACGGGCACAAAGGACATTCAAAGCCATTCCCGCTTTTGCGCTCGCGCTGCTGACGAGAAAATATTGTGACGCAAACGATAACATTACAACGAGGCAAGGCCGCGGCTTTTCCGATTCGTCGTTCAACGTGACTCGAGCTGAGCGCGTCTCTGCATTGTTTTTCCCACAAACGCTTGTCGTTTTTTTTTCATAAACGTGTTAAAAAGAAAATTAATTAAATATTTATTTACTATATCAATGGGTTTTTGCATGTAGTGAAAACGAAAGTTTAAAATTTTTTCTCCGCAAAACATTTTCATGCAAATATAAAAAACGACAGTGTCAGAATTAATTATTATAAATTATTCATTTAAACACGGTTATGTTAAATATAACGAAAATAAATACCCGAATCTTTTTTACAGCATTTTAAAGGAGAATACAAGTACATAAAATTATAGATTACAAAAAAATGTATAAATTAATAAATTTAATATAACTTAAATGTGATAAAATCAATAAAAGTTTTAAAATTGATAAAAATATATGTTAATGGAATAGATATGGAGATATATTTGCGTTCTAAAATTAAAGTAGTAGAATTAATGAAGCCTTGAATATTAGGTTGATTAGAAGATAAACTTTTATCGAGTTGACATCGAGTTTAAACAAGGACGATTAACCTTTGATTGAATGCGTGGGAGGCAAGTGACCCGCGTTAATTGCGCTCAATACAGTTTGTTACACGAGCACTTTTGAAGTCGGAATATTTCCCGCATTAAACCCCGATTCAGTCGTGTATTTTTTTTTTTTTTTTTTTTTTAATAAATTAACGCACAAAACGTTATCTAATTGCTAAAGGTAATTCCCCGGGATCAATCGTCATCGGGCACTAGTGAGCAATAACAAGGAATTGGAGATAAGCGCGACAGCTGCGAAATGATTGATGGATATATCGCTGCAGTTGTCCGCGTGAATTACACATAATGTAGCCTTGCCACAACCTGTTTCGCCTGTTGAATGATTTTCCTTTCGTGACATAAGGCGCATCGCGTTCTCTTCGACGAGATGCAACACTTTGATCGCCAGCAAAAAAAAAATATACAGTGCGTATAGCGAATAGCGAATATCCATGCAAATCATATCTGCATTTCCTTTGTAAAGCATTTGTATACAATAAGAATTTTATTATTTGCTAGATTCGTATTTTGTCCATGTATATAAACCATGCATAAAATACGGTTGCTTTAAAGCTAAAAAAATCACATCTATATATAAGTTCCATAATATTATCGAGGAAATACAGAAGTCATTCGTCTGACGCGGCAGTTAAAAGGCATTAAAAGATCGCCCAGGGATTAAGATGCGTGGAAATATCACAGGAAACGCGTAGACAGACTAAAAGATACTTGCAGGCATTTTGGCAGTCTAACTATAAATCTTTGACGTGATATCTGAAGGTTACAAGTTTGACGACGATACGCAGATAGCAAAGATGCAGAAGAGGTTGTAAAAGCGGCCACGGTGATAAGTCGCGTGATACTAAACGCGACATTTATCGTCATCACGCGATTAACACTAATAATATGAACGAAGCAATTAGTAATCGGAAATTCTAATGCGTTGCACGAGCGACCGCAATTAAAACGAGATTTATCGATACGTATTGTATCACACGTTTATTCTTATCGGGCAATAAGAAGATGAAAATACTCGTAGTTTTCTAAAGTCGAATTTGAACGAACGCGGAATTGAAAATTTTACGTTAAATCCGAGAGAGCGGTTTTTACATTAAACTTTAACGGAACAATTTCCTTGCGCGCGCAATCTTTGATCTTGAGCTCTAAATTGCACGGATCCGAGTTGGTCGGCGAATAAAATCTCGTCGTAGATTTGTTGCGGATCTTTAAAAAAAAAAAAAAAAAAAAAAAATAGCGCTACAAGTTTTATTATTTGCTGTCGAGATTAATTCGCTTCGTAAACGAGTCGAGATAATTCTCCGCAACGTTACGAGCAATTTCTGCATTCGCGGGAAAGGCGTAGCAATGTCAAGGACATTCTCGGCGCAGGTACAATTCTAAAAATAAAACGTGCTGACATATATCGCGGCCGTTAAATCATACATAATCGTGGAGGGATGGGTCTCCGAGGGAGAGAATCCGTTTATAGTCTCGTGATTCACCGCTTTTGAGTCGTATCGATGCGATGGAGAGACGTATGTACACAAGCAGGAAGTAATGACTAACGGTATAAAGATCTCTCGCCCCTCCCCCATTGACGAAACCGGAAATATCGTCGATTACAATCGAGCCGATTTTCGACGTACATATGTACGCGATGACGATGAAATTCGCGAACACACGTTAGAATTCGCGGGCGAAAGAATCGCGTATTTATATCGAATATGTACACACGTATGCGGCAACGCATAAAATATAAATACTTGAAGTAATAAACAGATCTTACTTTCAGCTTCGTGACTTGTGTCCATGTAATCGGCATCAATAGCTCGATAAAGGTAGACAATAAAAATGTAATGGTAATTTTATGAAGCTTCTCTCTTTTCGTTAATTATCACGAAAGGACAAACGATCAAAATCACAGAGCGAATGTCAAAAGTATCTGTCATTTCTTTTTCGGTGTTTTTTAATAATTATTAAATATTTTTAATAATGTACTTAATGAACACAGCCATAAAATAACGATAAAAATTGCAGTTGGTACGAAAAATATGTTACGAGTGAAAAAACGAACCGGAGCCAAATATTTTTCGCGACATTCCGATTAATCACACATCGCGATTAACATTTAAACACGAGGTTTATCATATTATTTGAATATTCTCAGTGCTTTCAATATTCATATTGGAAGCATTATATTTCTGTAAACGCGCGTTATTTTATTCTAATTAATATCGCAATCTATACGTATGTCGAGCGATAAAATACGTCCTTCATAACATTCAAAATTGTTTAAAATTATAAAAAATTTAAAAGTTTTGCGAATAACTATCATAATTAAACGTGTACTTTAAAGCGCTTTCGGTGTATGACAAAAACATTTATTTATTTATAAATATTTGAAAACTGAATAATTCTCTCATTCTCTCTGGATGTGATTATCTCTAAATTCCGCTTCTTTCCGACAAGACCGTCGATTCGTCGAGTGTCCTCGTCATCCGACGAATAAACGCTTCAAATACAACAACACGAATATAAAAGCCGTTTTCTACATTCGAATTCCATCGAGTCGCGCTCTCGGCA
>NW_021850877.1:356375-359880 GCF_003651465.1 Formica exsecta
TCGGCATTCACGGTCGAACGTGTCTATATCGAAAGCAGGCAGAATCGCTGAGCCGTGACGGAGCCCACATCAGGCAGCCTCAGGAAGGTCGGCGTCTAACGTAAAAAGGTGTATTCACCTTGATTCCGCGGCTCCTTCGCTCGCGCGACTTGACCAAGAACTTTCCAGTCAGCCAGCGCGAATGCGAATCGTGCGACGAACGGAGGGATAGAGAGAGAGAAAGAAAGAAAGAGAGAGAGAGAGAGAGAGCATCGGGACGGACAAAAGAACGAAACGGACGGCTAATGGCCATCGTGATACTTGGCCGCTATCCTCGACGAAGGCGCGACGGTCAACGACCCGTCGTCCCTTCGTCGAGGCGAATTCCTCGAAAGCATCGCAGTAATTCTCGGAGTTTTATCCTAACCTTTTAAAAGCCATCTCTCTCTCTCTCTTTCTCTTCTCTTTCTTTCTCTCTCGCCTCATTTTTATTCATTCGCAATTACATGTGTGTTTTTGATTTAATATCTCTTTTCCCCAACGGGAAATATATTCGTAAACATGCGAAATAAAAAAAAAAAACTTGTAAGGAATCGCTCGACGAGAACGATCGCAGAGATTTTAACAGCCGGTGCCATTACTGTCGAGGGGTGAGAAATTCGGGGAGGGAAGGAAGGAACGTCTTTGTCGGCGTTCGCGTCGCGTGTTCGCCGCTACCGGCTCTTGCCGGATCGATGCGATTGCTCTCCGCGTACCGGTCAAACAGACACAAACGTTCCTCTCTCTCTCTCTTTCTCTCTCTCCCTTCTCTCTACCCCTCCGGTGGTTAGTCCCGGACGGACGAAGACCCACCCTAGCTCCGACAACGGTGAGTTGTATGAGTGTACGTACCGCGCCAGCGCCATCCTGACATGAGACAATCCGGGCCCGGCGGGTGTCGACAGCAAGGTATCCAGATCTGCGAGCGGCGACTTGTCGTTGACACTATATCCCACTACTGGACACATGCGCGCAAACAATTCTTCGTCCTTGAATGGAGCGCGAGCTCGTCATAACTCTTCCGGCTGAGTCGCGCCAAGAGAGCAACCTCCTCTCTTTCTCCCCCCTCCCTCCCTCCACCCTGTCACCTTTTCTATCTCTCGTCGTTCGACCGGCGCCGGATTCGATCGGGCACGAATCGAGACGTGACTCGCGTGACACGATCGACAACGATAATGACGATTATCCTGGCAGCTTCTTCGACAAATTCCGAGTCTATTTTCACTCTGTCTCACTGTCACTACCGCATTTTCACACTGTCGTGTATCCGTGCCGAGAACAGTGACGACGACGACGACGACGACGAAGACTTTCCGGGGAGCAGCGCGACGGTCGTCGTAGCGATCGTGGCGACGAAATCGCGTCGCGGTTAGCGATGCGCGGACGACGACGTTCTTGGAATCAATTCGGAGGAGAAGAGCGAGAAGGCGGCGCAAAGCTCTTTCTCTCTCTCTCTCTGTCTCTCTCTCTCTCTCGATCGACCACCAAACTACGCTTCGATCTTCCCCGTTCCGTCACTCTCTTTCTTTCTCTCGTTTCGTTTGTCGTCTCGTCTTGTCGGGCCGCCGAAATACGCGTATAAATTTCGTATAACGTAATTATGTCGAGCGCCTGTCTTTCTTCCTCCCTTGTTTCTCAGCCGCGTCAAGTGACTCCCCGCGACAGCGACGCGACTACGACCTTTCGACTACGATGGCGCTGACTCGACTGAACGTAGCTACTGAACGCCCGACGATCCCCACTCCCGACGATCCCCACTCCCGACGATTCCCACTCCCGCCGATCCCCACTCTCGAGTACGAAGGCTCGGCCGCGCTCGGCCGCGCTCGGCTCACTCCGCGACTTCGTGTCGTGCCAGAACGGGACGATACGATCTCCCTTCATCCCGTCCATCTCGCTCACTCAAAGCTCCCTCTCCCTTCCTTGTCGACCCTTTCTACTCCTCCCTCTGCAGGAAATTCTATCCCGCGAGCATGTGTGCTCCGAAATTGTTATTAAACGCCGTTTCCGGAATTTCGATCACTCGAGGTTGTTTCGTAATCGCGATTGACAAATTCGAATTATCTCTTGTTAATTTTCGAAGCAAAACTAAGGAGAAGCATGCAAATCTTTTTCGATTTGTCGAAATCTTACATCGATTAAGATAGACGTGCTATAAGAATTTCCTTTAGATTACGATAAATATTACATTATTGGATATTGTAAAGTCGAGAAAGAAAAAACACAAAAAAAAAAAAATTTATTTTTCAACAATTTTGTAAATTAACAGTAAAATTAATATGGTATGTTCTATAATGTATACAATATTATGTTATTGTGTGCGACAACACACATATAATACAAATGAAACCTTGAGCGTACTTTGCGCTGTTACTTTCGACAAAGGCACACCCGGTCGAGAATTAAGGGGGAAAGAGGATAAACCGAGTCCTTCACTCGAAAGACGAGGATCTATACAATATATCTAAAAAGGAAGGGATCCGAGAGAGGGTGGATCCCTCTCGATTATTCGGTTAGCGTGTGGAAACCCTCCTCGAATGGAAACACGCGTTCCTCGCGTTCAAAAGGGTCGGATTTCGGGCTTTACGAGCAATTTTACTGCGTTATACAAAAAATTTTATTTTCTAATTCAGTTTCAGAACTTTAACGATAAAAATTAAATGTGTAATCTCTCAGCTTAAAACGTAACAGAATACACGGGATTGCGTATTCCGGACACGTATACATATACGCAACGATACATGACAGGTATCGAATGGCTTTCGGCAGCATCGACACCGGAAATCATTCGAGAGAACGCGCCTGCCTCCGTTGTTCGTCGAAATTACGTGAAAAAGGGGTCACGAAAATGTTTTACGAATCCGTTTAAGGTGCCTTCCTCTCGGAGGGGTCGGCGTCAATGGGACCGTGACGTCGTGCCGGAATCACGCACGACGGTCGTGACATTGTGAGAACGATAATACCGGGAGAGAAACCGGAATATATTTCGGCCAAAACGCGTTCGACGGTTTACCGCACCGCAGAGGAGCATCCGGTATGTGTACACACTGATATATAGAGTTATGCCGATCCGAGAAAAAATATAGCTCGCAAAACAGCAATTATCTCTCCCTCACCGAATTCTAGATCAAAAGCAGAAACCTTGATAAAAAAAGCTGACATAAGAAAGATAATTCAAGGATATATAATAGCAGAATGAATAATTATCTTTTTAATCAGAAAGTCTCTTTGTTTCTTGATAAATGTGTAATAAACGATGAAAGAATTTATTAAAACTCATCAAAAAAAAAGGTCAAAATTAAATTCTACAAAAAGCGTTAAATGACAGCTTATAAATATATTATAATTTTGCAAGAATATTAATCTACATAATCTACATAAATTATTTCTGATATATTTTGTATATAAAATAAAAACATAATTTATCGATATAATTAAATGAATATATACATAAATTAAAAAATTATAAAATAATTTATTAATAATT
>NW_021850877.1:360748-388001 GCF_003651465.1 Formica exsecta
TAATTAAATAAAAATAATATATTATAATCCCCCAAATCATAATAATATAATAATTAACAAAATTTCAAAAAAGAATCTAACTAAAATCTAACTAAAATAGAATAACTTTTTTAACTTGTAATAAAAACTATCATACGGATCTTTCGAATCAATTACCGTTCTCTGAAGAGAACGGTAGCTTTCAAAGAGAAAATTGAAACGTGGGAAAAATTGGACATCTTCGAAGTTGAATTAGAGAGGTTGATATTAATAAGCGTGTCCTCGGGACGGAGACTCCCCTTGACCCCCTTGAAAAACGACCCTGAGCCCCATCCACCCCGCAGCGTGCAAAGGTCGCGTCTCATATACCCTCTAATGGGTCGCCGCTATTTCTATTTCTTTTGTTCGCGTGTGCCACGTTTTCCCGCTGTTTGTGCCATTATTATTATTAAAGACTTTACATTGCACCTGTGCTAATATATGCATAGGTTTCCGATATATTACAGATTACTTGATATACGAACGTCATTCTTTCTACAAGAAGCGCTTCGCATTTCTCATTTCGCGCTTTTCTCTCTATTTCGAATTTCTAGCTTTCGCTTTTTTTGATATTCGGTCTTATTTTTATTATCTATCTCGAAGAAACTTCGAATTAAGAAAGTTTCGTGCACGTGGATTTGAGCATTTAAGCTTAACCGCTCTAGCTCGTAAATTCGTATTTTACTGATATTCTCGGGGTATAATTGGACGACGGAGTTTATATGTATCTCCGTCCGCGCAAAGTTTGGAGCAATTTCTGTCGTGGATAAGTAAAATTGAGAACGTGCTATGTAATACAGGTATAGTTATACGGCTACCTTATTGCCGGCAATATGGGCGCGCAAAACTTCTCTGAATGTGTGGAGAACTGTACGAGTGTGTAAGTTGGCCGCACAATCACGCGTGGATAATCCAGTGACTAAAGGTCGCGTTTATAGCGCATTCATTTAGCGCTTAAATACGACAATAGGCGATATTCGATCCGCGATTACTTCGAAGCACGAGCTTGATAGTCGCGAACGGATAAAGCAAAAGATCCGAGCTAAAAACGTCACGATATATTATTTTCGTTTCCTACATTTTGAGAAAATATATACACCAGAAATAGGATTTAAATCAATATATTAAATAAGATTAAAATTTAATCGGATTTATACGTAAAAAGATTAAGATATCATTCTAATATATGTCTAATGTATCTCAAAAAAAAAAAAAAATACTTGATAATTTATTAGCGAGTAAAATAGCGTCGCGAATCGAGAAATTCGACTTATTCGAGAAAATTTCACAGAGGCAATTGATATAGAAGAGGGCAATTTTGTCAAAGTTATCTATTAACCGAGTTGATTGCTTCGTATAATTATGTCTGGCAGTGTGTGTGCCTATCGTTGTTCTTTGTTACAAACGCATCCAACAATCCAGCAATTTCAACGTAACAATAATATGACATGCAAACGGTCGAGACAAAGAAAGAAACGCTACGTATAATTAATACAAGACAAATTATATTATCAGAGCTTTAATAAAAAAAAATAAATAAATAAAGCGCAAAGTAAATAATGAAAAGCGATGACACAGAGGATAGAAATAAGAATTACAATGACGAGGAAGCGACGAATAACGGTAGATTAATTAAATGAGTGAAATAAAAACTTTAGGAAGCGGAAAACGGACTTCGAGATAAGTGCGAGCAAAACGGATTACGCGATTCTTTAAAGTTTTGGGGCGTTGTTCCAGTTCGGGCAAGCTAATATCGCATAGAAAGTGCCACGGAGGGAGAGGGGGAGAGGGTCGGAGAGGAGGAAAGAGCGCTCTCCACGGAAGGCGGGGGCGGAAAACGACGACGATGGCGATGGTGTTGGAGGAAGAGAGAAGAGCGGCTGCTCGTAATGCCAGGAGAGGTGATTGCGTTAGAACGAGCGAAATGGAAAGAGAGGAGAGAGAGAGAGAGAAAGGGGGAGAGAGAGAGAGAGAGAGCGAGACGTAGCCAGCAGCAGAGCAGCGGCGGAGGGTTCAGACGAGGTCAGGTCACGGGACGAGAGAGCCGCTCGTTCGGTCGATAGAACGAAGCTACCACCTATGCTATGCGGCGGTGGCGGCTGTGCTGATGGTGGTGGTGGTGGTGATGATGATGGTGGTGGTGGTACCACGCCATGTCGTGCGCTTGCCATGGCTAATGAGAGCGAGCGTACAACCACTACCATCATCACCTACGCCACCATTACTGTATACTATGCTATGCTACGGCAAGCCCGATGCGATTTCTCGACACGACAGGGAAGTCTGGAGCAATGTTCCCGTCGACATGTCGAATGATGTCTGATTAATGCCGACTGGCTCCGGTCAACGTGAAATATGCGCGCGAATAGGAAAGACAAAAGATACAAATTGAGATGTATCGCTGATATGATATCGCTATAATGCACATACATCAATATAAAGTTGATGTTCAGCAACGAATATAAACGGTGAAATGTAAATTAAGACATGTTGTAATTGCGTTAAATGCAATGTGAAGAGAAAGGAAGAAAGAGAGAGAGAGAGAGAGAGAAATTTAGATAAATTATTCGACAATCTTGTTTGATTAATGCGTCAAAATATTATCCTTGATACATCACAATATTGTGTAAGATTTATTACGTGATGACAAATAACAGTTTCGTACATGTATAAATTTCGTACATTTATAAATGTATTAAAGCACATATTTTATATATTCATTAATGCAAATCAAATTGATGAATATCTATTAAAATTGTCATTCTTTATTTACGAATACATTTCGCTCAACATCGTTACAGACATTTTTGTTGCCTGCACGTACGTATAATATCCATTTTAATTTATCACTTTATTATAAACTAGTCTCTCTCTCTCTCTCTCTCTCTTTTTCTCTCTCGATGAGATAAATTATTGACGCTTTTGTCCGACCTGTCGGACTGTTCGTATGTAAATAGACGCTTGTAAATGTATGTGCTCCTCACGGCCGTCGATTAAATGCCAAGTGAAGCGGTTAAAGAGAGATCCAAAGCGCGAACTCGAGAAAATCGCAAACACGGGCTACCATTATTTAGGCCCCTCATACATTTCCACGAGGCTGCGCAGTTTTTCCATTTTTTTTTTATCGCTCATTTTTCTTGCACACGCGTGGGATCCAAAGACATCTGCTGAGAATGCACCAGTAATTTCTAGTAAGGAAAATAAAACCGTGAAAAATACCGCGGTTCGTGTCGACGAAACGCGATGCCGGCTGCTCGCTCGCCTGGCTTCCTCGTCCGGGTATTTCCTCGTGAAAGCTCCGCGGAGATGAGGTGTCGCCATTAACTCGAGAATGCGTCGCGTCGCGTTATAAACTGCGAATTATATTTCTCGAGCTCTCGTAATTCACACGACGGAAGTCGATTGTTACCTAGTTAACAATACGAGGTAAAAACGGAATACATTAACCTCCGGGCCTTGTAACTTTTCTATTTAAAAGTGGCATATTTAACATGAATCAATATTGAAAGCCGACTGTGGCTTGCCGCTGGAACGTCACGATCGCCAGGATACTTGATATCAATTTATTTACGGGAATTGCTATTTTTCGCGAATCGCGAGAGATTAAAACGTTAACGATTAATTACTCGTTCATTACGAGAGTTGGATTCGCTCCAAGGGAGATGGGATCGATCGTAGAAGGAAAGTCGAGAAGGAGCTTTTCCGACACATTACGGAAACGCGGCTCGTCGATAAATAAACGTTCGATAACGTTGCACGTGCGACTAACTAAATATCTCTAAATCCACCCCGCCGACGAAAGAGAAGAGGGTTACAACGGAGACTCCTCGGGCTCGTCGCTGCTTCACGGTCGGGTAATTGATCGTGGAAATGACTTTTACGATAAAACGGAGTCAAAGTCAAGACGCGGGGATCTGACACGGACCTCGCTCAACTCGGTCAAGGCAGAAGACCGTTAGAACACCCGTCGTAGGACACGCTCTATACGCGGTGGCAAATATATCGCGCAAGAGATGCAACGCGAGCGCGTTTCTCACGATGTTGATTCTTGCTTAGATCATCGAGAAATATGTGCGACATGGGATATCGAAGCGACCGATACGCATCTCGTGAGTCCAATGTTCGAGCCTCGCACGAATCTGACGTGCCGATCGCGATATTAAAAAGTTGTATAGTCTCGCGCGCTCGGAATACGGTTTCACTATTCACCGGATACGGAAACACATCGAGATTTATGCGGATATATTTTTTATCTTACCGCGTTTTCTACACCCGATCTAGAGTCTCAACTTTCCCTTAATATAATTGGCTTAAACGACAGTCGTTGTTTTCCACTTTCTTCATTGTGTAGCTGACACGCGTCTCTGTTTACTCTCTCTCCGGCAACACGAGCGAAATAAATATATATAGACGTGCGACACGTAAAGTCAACGATCTGAAAATATTATTCCTCGCCTTTTATTCTCGCGTAAAACGCGCGCTTCATAAAAAAATGAATTGGATTAAATTTTAAAGTTAATCTCTCGAAATACAATCGGATCGCGCACGAAGAAATTCGTATTCCCGATGGAGAGACAAACTTTGGCTATATTATTCATATGGACGAAAGAGATTTCTCCATGTGCCCGATTCCATCGACAATCGCTGACATTTCTTCTGGGAGGACAGGTGGGAGGGCGCGTTTGAATTGTAATAAAAATGAGGTCGGCTCCTCTTCTCTCTTGTGGGCCAAGGCATCGCGCGCGCGTTAGGCGATCTCCGCTTTAAAAGAGAGAAAGAGAGAGAGAGATCGTCGAGCGCGACACCGATCGATGTAACCACTTTTTTTTACATCAACTTGGATTATATTTATGGAACAAAGAAATATGTATGTGTGTGTGTATAGACACAATAATTTTTGTAACAATAAATTGTGTTTATATATAATGCATTTGAAATTGTAGGAAAATACCAAGCAGACTTCCATAAAACTTGCGTTTTTTAACTCTTAATTTCAAACTAAAAGCTTAAAATAAAAATATATACTCGCGATATTTACTAGAGATTGCTCTCTAGATTTTATCACAATTTTGATAATATTATTTCGAGCTTTCAAGTAAAAGTTTTTTTTTTTAAAGCAGAAAAAAAGATTGAGTTTAAAAAAATTGGTAATTTTTACCACGTCTGTGTAATTTTCATCGATTAAATAGCTTTTAGTATTTTTTTTTTTCTACAATTAACAGTATTTGTAAAAAAACTGTCGTGTTTTTTTAATTCGTGAAAGTTGATTAGATCGACTTAATTCATTTACCTCATCAAAAATAAGAAGTAAAAAGACGTAAAGTGTCTACTGTTCGCAAAGAGAAAAAAGAACGACGCGATTAAACGGATTAAGCGCGCTTATTATTCGCGCTCCATCGCGAGATGAACGGAAACGTGCATAATAGCTTTACTCGGAATTCCGAGAAGCCCGGTATGACAAATTAATTAACGGTGCTCCCTGGGTCGGCTCGTTAACTTAATTACCCTTGGGCACGAGTTCGGATTCGCTCGACCATAAAACATACGAGGTTGATTATAGCGACAAACTGACATCGCATCAAACTCGTTCGCGATCGGGCATCGAATCGAAGGTCGGCATTACATAATTTAATTATAAAGATTTTCGTCGTTCTTGTTTGGGGAGCGTTTATCGGACCGATAAATAATTTTTGCGCAGAAAGTTACAAAGCCAAAGTGTATCGATCGCCTATCTCCGAGTCGTTCCGAGAATAAAGAGAAGCTGCGCATTTGGAGCAATAAAATATATTGTTATAGTGAGATCGTACAAATAATAAATTCTATCGTAGGATCCCGAATCTCTCGAGAATATGTATGTTTTATCATTCGATGCCGAATTTTATCGGAAAGAAAAAAAAAAATGTTTTTCCCGTAATGTTATATATATTTATTTTCATTTTATAAATTTAAAATATACCTTCGGATAATAAAAATCTAGACAAGTAATAAAATGAGATATTTTTATCGGATTACTCCGAGAGAACAATCGCTTACGCAAAACAAAAACAAATAAAGGGAGAAAACTTCTCGGTGAGAATTTTATATATATTTCACGAGAATTTCCCAAGTTCAAATTAGTCGTCCGTGGCCTTCGACAGCCCCGGATAATCTAGATACCTTCGTGAAGCAGCGGAGCCCACGATCGATTCCATCGATTATCGATACCGGGGTTAAGGTCATTCTATAATCTAAAAGTAATGTAGAACGACACGTGGTGTACATTTTTCGCTTCTCGCCTTATAACAAGAAGACCTCTGTTAACTTGGCATTCCCACCGTCAGAAATCAGATTCGGACATTAACAATAATTATGTCCCTCGCCCCCACCCGTATATCTGAATTTAATTTCTCGTGGGGATGCTATGTTACCGAGATGCCAAGAAGAGTTATCGAATATCCGGAGGCTCGAAATAAATTTATAAAATGATATCGCTGGACAAATAGCCTGAAATCTGAGACACGACCGAGTCTAAGTCGCCTCTTGACAAATTAACCACGATGAACGATGCAAAGATAAAAGACACCTCGAAGTTGCGAAAGTTTCGAAAGCGAGGACTGAAGGGAAAGTCGAGAATAGAGAGATTGCCCGGTTTCGATGAGTCGAGAATATGGGAAAGTTCGAAATGGTGTAATATATATATATATATATTTAACGAAAAAAACCCATTTTATTTAATCCTCGAATTTAGATATTTTTTTACACAACTTTTTACTTTCTTTACGCAATGCAAATGTTTCAAATCGATTCGAAATTTGAATTTCGTATGCGTTGATTTTTGATATAAGTCAGCTTCTAATATTTTACATCTCGAATGTATTTTATATCTCGAATGTGTTTATCTCTAATTTAGATGTATTTCTACCAAAAGCATATCTTACGAATCTTTCTTCGAAAGGTCGCTTCCCATAATTCGAACATTTCCCATTTTCTCATATTGCATCGATCATCACCGATCGATCGTCGATCGGAGAGGCAGGAAACGCCGGAGGTCGCGTTAAAGTTACATCTCAGTGTGGGCTTGGCCATGTGTATAGAATGAATGGAACGGCGAGAGGCGAGAGGAACACACGTCGTCACACATACGCACTCACATATACGCATTCAAACTCGCGCACACACCCGCACACACAGAGGACGTCCTCGAGTGCTCGTTTTACCACGTCCTAGACGACCTCACCGTCGAAAATAACCATTTGGATGGTCGCTATGCTGCAGCTACGTGCTCGCCCTCGCCCATTATGCTCCGCTCTACCGATCCCGGAAGCGGCGGCGGCTTTCTTTCCCGTCGTCCTTTCCGGAGGTTTTCGACAAAGCCCACCTAACGATCCGGCATGGTCGTACCGAGGCCGACCCGCCGCCGTTATTTGCACGCCACGCTAATCTAATCAAACAGTTAACCTTTCCAACGATGGGAACGATGCGACACTGACGCGACCGAGTGAGTATGCGAATATGGTCATACTAATGGTCGATCTCAAATATCCTGTCACGTTAAATGAATTTCGTGAAAATATTATATGAAAATATTTTTCGTATCTTTCTAATTTTAATTTCATATATGCATTAATATTATAACTTTAAATTAAAATTCTAGCAAAGTTTTTTTGAGAAATAAGAGTATCACTTAGTAATACGATATAAATTAAATTAATAATATAATTATTCTAAAGTATAATAACAGCTTGATTACGTAATTACGTAATATTAAAAAATTGTAATGTCGGTCGGCGGTTTCGATGAAATATTTATACATATATATTTTTTAATTAATCCGATTATCGGGGACGATTGTTCGTGTCGTCGTTAATCTTTAAACTACGGGAGCGTTAAAAACGTGCCTCGTGCTAAATGCACGCGTATGTAGTAAGAAGTCACGTAAGGATCACCGACGTTGTAGTGATGGACACAACGCCGATATCTTTACGTAAGCGCGAGGACAAATGATGTCACTTTCGAGTCTATCTACAATAGCTGTGAAATATTGTCGTCCGCGCGTACAACGGTACAAATTGCCGCTTCTTCTTCTTCATCATCTCTTTCTATCTCTCTTGCACTTGACGCTTATAAAGTATTCGCGGCAGAGATTCACCTCGCAAGAATGAACATCCCGATCAAGAAATAACGCTTGCAATTCCGTGCGATAAACTATGCGGAAGAGGCGACACAAGCCGACAGGAGATGTCTCATTTAAATTGAAACTTGACGTAAACCACGCGTTCCGTGAAAATTAGATCAAACTCTTAAGTACTTTTGATAACGTTTCAATCTTAATTTTAATTTTAAGTTTAGTTTTAAATAATATTAATTTTAATAAAATTTTTGTCTACACTAAAGAGAAGAACATTTTTGAATCTATCTATACACCAATTAATACCAAAATTTAATGTAATATCTGCGATATTAATTTTTAATACGTTAATAATTTATCAGTTATTACTATACGTAGATGGGTTTACTATTGTAATATTTTACTAATAAAATAGCGCTTCTTTTCGGACATACAAATAGATCGTTTCGGATAATTTAAAGATTAAAGCAGATGCTAAATTAAAGAATCAAGAGAGTCCGCATCGTTTAACGTAAAAAATTAATCAGCATTTATTAATAGAATTGTTTTATATTATGCGTCTACTTACTCGTCAGCATAGTTTGCTTCGCCCCGATATCACTTATGATGCACACAACAAAGATTTCTGAAATCAAAAACCGGAGAAGATATATAAGTACATAAATCTATCTGCGTAACATGAAAAATTAATGATATAAAATCGAAGCATTATAAATTCGCATTTAATTGCGAATTTTACAGATGAATAAAAAAATATATTGTATAATAAAAAGTTTAAATCATATATGTATATATTGTGCGACTTTACATATAAAATAGAAAATAGAAAAAACACAATTTTTCGTATGTCGTATAAAGATATATCCGAGTATTGGGAGGGATAAATTTTGTCGCGTTTCCGATCTTTTATTTAGAGTTCTGGATAACACCCCACGAGATATAAAAGAAATTCTTAACATTTTTACACTCAAATCAATATTGCAAGAGTGATTTTTCGTATAACATTTTGCGAAAATCTGACAGCATATTTATCGATCATATGAAGATGAAAGAATTAATTAACGCGTTGTTAATGATTAAATTTCCTTCAAAATCGACAAAACGCGATTAGAACATGTACATATAATATAATATGTAAGAAATATTTCGGCAACGAACTACATATCAATAACATTGTATTCGGCCTTGGCAGCGTATAGCGCTCTATTGTTTACATGTTCCAACCTTGTTATCATTCGCACGGCGACACTTGAATAGTAATGTAGTAGTGGGAGACGCGTCCTTAAATTCCTTTCCTTTATCATTCGCACCCGAGCAGTAAAGCAGTGCGAAACGTTTCCAAAGTTGTCGAATTCTTGTTTTAAACGCGATCGCGACAAGTAATGAAACATAATTTGCTGATTATTATAATTAATGATTAATTAACTTTTACAAAGACGAAACTTGTTACGATGATAAACTTTCATCGAAGCGCGTATTACGTGCGATTATTTATTACTGGAAGTAAAAATCGAAGCGACAGGAATAAAAATTATAAATCATCGTTTCGTTATGACCCTTCTATTATCGATTTTTAGGATAATAATTATTTCCCTAACAATGCTTCGAATTAAATATATTTCGTTCAATGCTTTAAATTTTCTTAAAAATGCGAGCATATATTAATTATTAATTAAACGATTGTTTTATTATAACTTCATCACTTTACTCTTTCAATCTTTCGAAATGTTTTATTAACGTATACACATGTATCAACAATAGAGATAGCATTGTTGTAACGAGTGGCGCATGATTTTGGCGTCGTATCAACGTTGAGTGAATCGTATTTTTCGCGTTACTCTCTTATATTATATAATAAACTGCGTTCTATGATTCCGCGATCGGGAGTGTCGTACATTGTCTCGCGATTGTTGCGTATACGATTTATAATTAATCGTGTTTTCGCGAGTGAATGTGAGTGCCACAAGGAAACAATAAAGGATGGATAAGAGAGGAGAAGGTCTGCAAAAGCGTCGGGCGAGGTATGGAGCAACGATATGCGGTAAGTGGATTATAAATTGATTATCATTTATATTATTTTTAAAATAGACATATTTCTCGTTCTTTTTTCGTTTCGAAGATATAATAGAGAGAGGGATATATATATTTTATTTTATTTTTTTCTAAAAACGAACAAAGATTTATTTTACTCTGCATAAAAATATATCAGTATAAGAATCGGCATGTATCGCTTATCGGAATAATTCGCTACATTCGTGAGCGCGTCAGTTATGATCGAGTGCACGTAAAAGCGGTACCTAGGGTTTTGTAATAATCCACGATAATCCGACCTTTTGCCGTACGTTTCGCGAGGGATACCTACGACGACGATGGCAGAGTGAAAATCGGTTTGTAGCTGGAAGCTACGACAGAACTTTCAAATCGCCACTCTACCCGACCTTCACATTTTCACTAGATGATTTTCACTCGGCGGCCGACGCTGATTCACTTTCCTCCTCGGGTGGGCGTTTACATCGACCCGTGTGCAAAAAAGCGCGAAAGAGCCGGTCACGAATCCCGGCGAGGATATTGAATCAGACCTCGCTAATGATACATTGCCGTATATCGTGTTAACTGGACCAAATGAATTATGTCATTTTTTTAGCAAAAAATATAAGTATCGTGAGCAAAAAGTCAAATAATTCGGAATAATCAAAATTTAATTTTGTAGAACTTTTATACATAGTTAATTCAAATATCAATTAAATTATGATTTAAAAAAAAAAAAAAAAGAAAAAAAATTTAATTAAAGTCACAAAATAAAGAGGATACGTCGAAAAAAATAATTTCTTAATATTCAAGGTAGTAATATTTTGTTACTTCTTGTACTCGCTCTTTCTCGCGCATACAATTAAAGTAATAAAATGTAAAAGCGGATGCTAAAACGGGTAAATAAGCTACGCTATAATAGGCTCATTTGCAATGCCGTATATTGAGCAATGGCTCTATTTGGAATCGTCTAGAAAGCACTCTCTCAGGAAGAGAACCGCCATATATTAACTCGGACATATTTCTCGTTCTTTTTTCGTTTCGAAGATATAATAGAGAGAGGGATATATATATTTTATTTTATTTTTTTCTAAAAACGAACAAAGATTTATTTTACTCTGCATAAAAATATATCAGTATAAGAATCGGCATGTATCGCTTATCGGAATAATTCGCTACATTCGTGAGCGCGTCAGTTATGATCGAGTGCACGTAAAAGCGGTACCTAGGGTTTTGTAATAATCCACGATAATCCGACCTTTTGCCGTACGTTTCGCGAGGGATACCTACGACGACGATGGCAGAGTGAAAATCGGTTTGTAGCTGGAAGCTACGACAGAACTTTCAAATCGCCACTCTACCCGACCTTCACATTTTCACTAGATGATTTTCACTCGGCGGCCGACGCTGATTCACTTTCCTCCTCGGGTGGGCGTTTACATCGACCCGTGTGCAAAAAAGCGCGAAAGAGCCGGTCACGAATCCCGGCGAGGATATTGAATCAGACCTCGCTAATGATACATTGCCGTATATCGTGTTAACTGGACCAAATGAATTATGTCATTTTTTTAGCAAAAAATATAAGTATCGTGAGCAAAAAGTCAAATAATTCGGAATAATCAAAATTTAATTTTGTAGAACTTTTATACATAGTTAATTCAAATATCAATTAAATTATGATTTAAAAAAAAAAAAAAAAGAAAAAAAATTTAATTAAAGTCACAAAATAAAGAGGATACGTCGAAAAAAATAATTTCTTAATATTCAAGGTAGTAATATTTTGTTACTTCTTGTACTCGCTCTTTCTCGCGCATACAATTAAAGTAATAAAATGTAAAAGCGGATGCTAAAACGGGTAAATAAGCTACGCTATAATAGGCTCATTTGCAATGCCGTATATTGAGCAATGGCTCTATTTGGAATCGTCTAGAAAGCACTCTCTCAGGAAGAGAACCGCCATATATTAACTCGATATTCTCGCGGCTCGGATCTATATCGTTCTCAATTATCGAAGCTTTCACCCTCGCGCTTATACAGAGGCGTTCTCCTCCAATCGCTCTAAAATCGGTACGCTATTATCACACGGAACGACGTCATGATAGACTCCGGGCATTATCGTCCAGGCGTTACGGTCCATTTGGCTTATCGGGAACGTTTGCGAAAATCCTGATCGCAAGCTATAGAAAAGGGTGAAGGGAAAAGAAGCAGGAGAGATCGACGAAGAAAGAGGAAAAGGAGGAGGACAAAGTGACTACGAAAATATTACGTTCGAAAAAGAGAAAGAAAAAGAAAGAAACAGACCTGAATATTGCCGCGTGGTACCGGATGGAGAGAGAATGCCCGGTGGGAGGGGGCAATAGGGGGGACGATTTGGACAACGACGGCCCTGAGCCACTTGCCACAGTAGGTCAGCTCTCTTCACCTCGCTTTGCCTCGTTTTTCAAGCCTCTATAATACACACACAAGGTGGAGGAGGAGGGGATCCTCCTCCGTTGAGCTTTTCGAACAGCAATGTACGATGTATGCTCTTCTCACCCGCTACCCCCTGCTTTAAATCGATATACATATATTTGTGATCCAGAATCCGTTTTCCCATCACGCGCCGAATGACGTGTAAATGGATCTCTTTTATCAAGGATTTTTACGGGTCCATGAAATAATTTGGATGAATTGAATGCGCGAAAATGGTCTGTTATATATTTAGATAGGATTTATTTTCCCGAATTTTTATAGCGTTAAAGATAGAAATTACTGAAATTATGTATGCATGTGTAAACTCTTTTTCATGCGACTAGAGAGACGCTCGAATTAAAGCTTTGTCGTCATCAGAATTGGCTTGAAACGCGAATAAAAGTAGAGATACTCGAGAAATATTTTGTACACTAGGAGAACTAGGACTGGTTTAAGATCACGCAGATCCATGCTGGATGCGACGTTCTCTTGTGAAACGACAGGGAAAAGACGCAACGCTCTCGACGACCTTTTGACAAACGCGCGCGGGCCGATTTTTATCGGCGATACCGGCCGACGATAGTTACGCTACGATAATGGGAAAAGTGGGTCGGTGCCGAGAGGAACGCGGGGGAGTCGAGGGAGTTAAAGCGCGGCGGCTAGCATAAATCTCCTCGGTGAATTAGCAGCGGTGAAACGGTGTCGTGTCGCAATTTTGTGGAAACAATTCCAGCGCCAGTCTCTGTTCAGCCCCGGGGAAGCGTATCGCCCTAATGCAATTAAGAGAGGACTGTGAATAATGTCGATTGGAGATACCACGATATATATTTCGCCGAGACTTTTGCGAATTACGAAAAGAATCAGCGTTGTATAAGCGATCATTAGACCGTGGACTAAATTTTGATACCGTCGACTATTGAACAGAGTCTTGAAAGTTTCGCTAGTAATCCTTCTAAATTAGATTTACACCATATTTCGTAACAATAAATAAAATTAAATAAATATAATTTAAATTAATAATCGATTAATTTATCTTCAAATTTACTTTCTTTAATAAAATAGAATTTTTTACTTTCTTTAAAACAGAGTTTTGTTACGTTAAATTTTCAACTTTAGCCACTCTGAGTACAATACATTCTTTCCATATCCTTTCCTCCTTTTTCTCGATTGTTACCGTAATCTTAAGAGTCATAAGTCACCGGCAGGATACTACCACAAGCACATTTTTCCCAGATGTCATTCGGATCGATAATCCTCTCTCGACGTTACCGTCGATTCTCTCCGCTTATGAAAAAGTTCATCGGTTCGCGACAAGAGAGAGAATGAGAGAAAGAGAGAGAAAAACTTATCGTTAACCTCGATTCTCTCTCGTAGCCGCGATGTTTAATACCCACTCCCACTCGTTCTAACTGTACCACTAGACCAGGTGTCATCAACGATCGATTAGATAGATGTCGATTGGGGAACTTTGACGTTAAGATCGTGACACAAGCTAAAAATGAGGGGATATAACGGAATATAAGCTATAAACACGGAATATATAAGAATTGGAATTTCCGGCAGAAAGGAAAGAGACATCGATACACTATACAGATATTAGATATACATAAATTTATAATATTTATTTTTTATTTTTAGCCATTTCGTGATATCAAAAATTTCATAAATTCTCTATTTATTATTATTATCTTATTATTTATCTGTTATTATCCTCACGTATTCGATAATATTATATATGTATTTTCGCTTTTCTCGTTCTGTTTGTATTTTATTTTTATATATTTTCATCTTTTAGTACTTGATTTATTTTTTTATTTTTTATATATAAATATATATTTATATTCAGGCGCAGCCTCATTCTCTTTAAATAGTTTCCCCTGAAAGAATTTACCGGAATTCCACCTGTATTACATCACAATATCAATTACATTGCCTCGAAAAGTTGATTTTTCTACGGATCATGCTCGCACATTTGGAGAATGTTCGGATAAGCAAATTTGTAAGGTGTTACATCGATCTTATCGTCATTACACCGAATAACGCGCGTCGTTAATATCGAATTAAAAAAGTAACGTGTAAGGCCAAGTAAGAGTAGTCGAACTCGTTTGTTATAAATCGTCTCTCGATTATAGGAATCGCATCGGCATCGATTGAATCAGTATTAAACCGCCCAATCCGTCGTCCGCGAATATTAATATTTGAGGCAAGGAAAGGGGGAAAGGAAGTGGCGTCACAAAAAATTCATCACGATGACCTTTGACCATTGCTTGACTTTGACCAAAGGTCTTTGTAAATCTTTGAATATTCTAGATTACGAGTGTCGGATAATATCCCATGACTAAATTTTTCCGATATACAAAAGATTACAAAAGATACTTTTGTTGTTAAATCAGAATTATAATCTTGTTCTTAATATTTGAATTATCGAAAACAATAAAATAGAGTTTGTTAACATGTGCATATAAAATTTATACGGATAATTTAGAAACATAAAATATATCTCCGAGTCTATAAAATATGATTACGCGAGAAAAATAAATTATTTTATTTCGATTATAAATTGCTTTATATAAATAACATATCAACTTTCATTTCCGTATAAAAAATTGATTTGTTCAAAAAAAAAAGATAGAAAAAGTTGAACCGGTAAACTCGAACGTTTTTGCGAGAATTATTTAGTATCTATATAATTATTTTGTACCCATAATACTGTGTACAAACAGTAGAATATATTTCAATCCTTCCTAGATTTTCCTCAGAACGAGTTAATCTTTATTTTATTTATCGTTAAAAAATAAAAGTCGAATATTATTTACACGAAATTATTTGGTATATCTTTATGTTTATATTAATTTAGATTTTTCTTTCTCGCGTTAATACAAGGATAAGAAAAGTGCCAGATATTTTTGTTCTATATTATTCTATATATATATATATATATTATTCCCACGCGAGTAATTCAAAGACTGACGAGAGACATCGATTACAATACGTCTCGCCTTCGGTTTCTCTTCCATTTTGGAACCAATCATCCGTTATATACAATAGAAGCTATATACGGCACAGTTCGGAATCCCAGATCGTATTTACCCTCGACTCGCTTAGGTCGCATTTAGGATCCCTCGGTCGTCTGTCTCTCTGTGGGTGGTACATGTACAGTGGCAGATGATGATGATGATGACGGTGATAGTGCTGGTGGATGGAACAAGGACGAGAGGAAACTCATTCCCTCGTCCTTACCAAAACGAGACGCACTGTGTATATAGATCCGTTTCAGATCGTGAAGTAGAAGGGACAGCCGAGGGCGGTCGAGGAGAGAGAACGAGATAAAGAGAGAGAATGGCACAGCTGTGCGCGAGCGCGATTCCAAAACCGCCGACGAGGAACTTCGCGAACATCCGAACCGTTTCGCGATAACTCGTTTCACGGCTTTTCCACGAAAGTGGAGCGAACGCGAAGGCGATTACCACGGAAACTTCTGCCGGAGTTCGGCGAGACGCGATATCGGCGACGTGGGCGCATTAATTCTCGCTGATTGCATCGCGCTCCTCCATTCGTGGTCTCCGAAGCGCGATTAACCCCTTGATGCACTGTGGGACTCGAAATAACTCTGATTAATCTTAAAATTTTGTTGTCGCATATATAAAAATTTAAATATACCAAAAATCGTAGGTTTTATTTTTATTTTACTCTACGCATTCACACATTTTATATCGTACAAGAAATATATAGAGAGATAATTTCGTTATATTCCAAAATACATTATAATCTTTTTAGGTAAAATAATTGCAATGCACGATATATCTCTCTCACTGTAATAAAGTTCGTAATATTCTCCAAAATTGAAGATTTATAACTCCGAGATTACTAAATTTTCCGATATTGCTAAAATAAAAAAATTTTAATGACATAAATATTCATTTATATCAATGAACGGGCGGTTAGAAGAAAATACCATAATTCTGAGATTACCAAATCTTTCCGTATTATTAAAATAAAAAAAAGATCAATTTGTTTAATTTTTAAATCAAGCGGTTAAAAAAGATTCTATGCACATACGAAAAATCGCCCCTCGAAGTGGGAAGGAACGAGAGATGGGGTTCGTTCGTTTCTTCGCCCTCGTGTTGACGGGACAGAACGAGCAGCGAGGGCGAAAACGCAGAGGGCTCGAAGGGTTCCCTATCGTTGGGCATCCGAAAGAATCGAGACGCGTCTCGGAGGGGCCGAGAAACCGAGGGGCCCTACACACACGCGCCCTCCGACGAGACTCTCGTTTCCACTCGTTTCATTGTCCAGGGCGGCATATGGCGTCCGCTTTGTCCAGGAGAGAAAGCTTCTTCTCTTCCCAGGGCTCGGATAAAACGATAATGAAAATCGATTCCGAAGCCAACCATGCGGGAACGCGAACGCGCATACACAACGGGGGGCTTTAAAATTTGACCCAGCCACATTTAAAGCCCTCGAGTAATTTAATTTAAGTAACATCGCTATTCAAGATACAATTCATGCGGCAACCAACGTTGCGTTTCACTCTTAACCCGTAATATAACTTTTCCATCACGCGCGTCTACAGTATAGATAATATTGGCGATTTCCCATATTAATCCCTCATAAGCGATCAAAAATTCTGATTTTAATTCTAAAGCTTTTATAAAAGCACGAACAAAACAAAGATAAAATTGACAGAAGAGGAGAATATTTCGAAAATGAGATCGTAGAGACGAGTTACAAACATGTTGAAATATGAATCCGATATTTTCTCACTCGAAATGAAATTCCAATATTTTCTCTTTTAGCTGTAGCTTCACGATTTAGACAAAGTACAGACCTGGGAGGATTATCTCAGGTAGCTCCTGAATGTTTTTATCGAGGTCAGAAACAAGTCGCCCACGTTCGCCGGACTGAATGAGTTTTCTAACGTTCTCGATAGTCCGATTTCACGCGAAGGAGAAAAAAAAATATATGTATATATATACAAGGTGTTTCATAACATGTGGGATGCACTTTAGGGACAGATGAAGAATTAAAAAACAGTAAAAAAAATTCATATAAACGAATGTCCGGAATTGCTTCGTTTACAAGTTACACGCGCTGTAATAATACAATAAAATGTCCACATTAATGGTTATAATTTTATTCCGCTAAAAACAAAAACGCATATGAACAAAACAATTCCGGACGTTTTTGTCTTTTGTCATAAGACTTTTTCGAAACTGAAGAAAGTTATTTTGAACATTTTCTTTAAAATTAGCAAATTAATGACAAAAGACAAAAAGCGTGTAATTTGCAAACGAGACAATTCCGGACATATATTTATATGAATCTTTTTTATTGTTTTTTAGTCCTGCATGCGCCCCTGAAGTGCCACATATTATGAAACACCCTATATATATATTTAGAAGTTTCACATGAAGCTGAGAAGAGAGAAGTTCTGTCGAGAGAGAGCAAGCAGCGAATGGGTAGCGCGAACGGCTTTTGCGTGTAGGCTTTCCAACGCGGTGATATTTCTGGTGATAACTATGCCAGGGACTGCCGGGTAAGTAGCCACTATAATACAGCTCGGTTCGGAGTAAAAGTACATGGGTAACCTCGTAAGCGGGTTCACCGTGTCGCTTTCACTCCCCGTGCCGCAATATTATCCGCCTCTCGAGGACCAAGCGCGCCCAGTGAGCGCGAGAGCTCGACGGATCGTAGACGAAAACGATGCAATCAATCTGTCAATATGCGATATCAACGGGAACACGTAATGTCGCATGCGAGATCGAACGTGGGTCTTGAATACGGTTAAGAAAAAACTAGCAGTTTTCAAGAATATCAGATTTTAAAGCCGATCGATCGGTCATTCATCGGAATATTAAGTCTATATTAATTAAATACAAACGTGCAAGTTTTGTTCACGTTATTTTAACTTGCCTGATAGCTAATGAAGATAAATATTTTAAATTTGTAGCTTCTCAAAATAAGAACAAAAATGATAAGAAACGATACGTCATATTATGCAACAGAGTGGTATGTTGGAGGATTGAACTTTGATTGCCACGCAATTTCTTTCGATAATTTTTTTCTTCCCTTTTACACGTGTAAAGTATAAACACACGGAGAAAATATTATACTAAAAATTATAAGATAATTTTTTTGTAATCGTGGAACATACTGATATATATATACAAGAAATCACTTTTATTCAATAATATTAATATTATATAATATTAGTATTATATTTGACAAAGGACTATTGTGTAATTATTTAAATATTTAGATGCACAAACAATTAATAGAATAAATGCATAATTTACAATTTTTATAATAGTAAATATCTTAATATTGTTATATTCCAGCTTTACAATAAATGTAAAAGCTAATGTATTTTTCATGTAATTTGTACTGAAAAATTTTCTCCGTACACGTTCTTGAGAAATCGGATAAACGTAAAATAATATACTAACGCGATGCGCAGAAAAAAGTTTATAAAACATTATTTAGACTTGTAGATGCAGGAATTAACACCAGAAAAAAATATATATAAAAATCGCTAGAATTTATGAATCATTCGCATGTTACGTTTACCAATCAAGAGCAGAAACTGCAAGAGAAACTAAAACTTGCGCCAAACAACATAATTAAGAACCGCTATGCGATCAACGGCGTGTAAACGGCATTCATTCTTAGGCTGTTTTCGCACTGGCAGGCTAAGTTTCGGACAATAACGAGAAGCGAAACGACTTCGTTACGGGTGCATTGTGCGCGCCATGTATACGGGTGCATTGAAATTACGCCCACACACACACACATGCATAACCCCCGGCCGATCGAACACACGCGTAACGAACGGCGCGTGATTTCCGCGTGGTCGCATTCTCCTCTCTCGCGAGAAGGGAGGCGGATTGGAAGGAGAGGGAAGAGGAAGAGGTGGGCGTAAAGAGAGAAAGAAACAGACTGCGCCGATCCTCGGTCCATTAATCGCGGGGAGATGAGGCTCCGCAAACACGAACGGGATGAAATTCGCATTAATCACAATAATCATCGGATGCGCGCAATCCGCGGGTCAATATTGTCGCCGGCGATTAATGAGAATGTTTCATTACGTCGTTAATTGAATACGTGTCGCGCGCCTATATTCGCCGCATTATGACGTAAAATATTGATTCATAAATCGCGCGATCGTGCCCGGCGGCGATGAGGTGCCGTGAGATATATCGCGAGATGGATAATAATTTATTTTACGCCACGTTATATTTGTGTGTATGACATGTCCGCGCGGACGCTTCCCTCTTAAGAGCATCCGCTCGAGACCCGCGTGTAAACACGCGAAAGTAACGCGAGATCTCTGGAGCGTACCGTTTCTCTCGCGTTAGATTTTCGAGGCAGGTATACACAGCCGTCATAAAAAAGTTCAGTATTTCCATAGACAAAGATATCGAGAGAGAAAGCATATATTTTACTGAATAAATATAATAATTAAATGAAATACATGCGGATAAAAGTTCCAAATATTAATTGTCGAGAAAAATAATAATTTCAGAGATAAATTTCTGCGCTTAAAATTTATATTTATTACTCGCGCTTATAGTCTTTTATTTTAGTTCGTGCTCGGTCGGAAAAATTCGACCGTAGAACGCCGTTAAATAAATGAGAGTTCGAGCGATCCGATATATCAACCTTGACCTACGATCATGTCGATACGCGTAGAAAACATTACCGCGCGCTAACGAAATTGGGTTGCGTTGCGAGTAGTGAAGCTTTTTGCGCGAGTCCGCGTCTCCTCCTCCTCCTCCTCCTCCTCCGTCTCTCCGAGGAGGTGCGATACGGTGTTCGTAAGGAGAACGGAAAGCAAAGCGGAGCATCGTGTTTATGTAGGTAGGTAGGTTGCACGACGAGGTCTCCGAGAGATCTCGCAAACTCGCCTCGACAATTTACACGGAGCGCTCGACAAAGAGCGTGAATGAAAAGTTCGCAAATTAAATCAAGAGTTTATATTCAAAATAAAATATTAATAAAAATCCAAATCAAATATAATTCTGACAGATTTTACAAACTTTAAAAGAGAGCGTTTATATAAGATATATGTATATAACAAGATAGTATCTTTTTATTTCTCTCTCGAATGAATTTTGCTTCAACAGACATTTAATTTGCGAAATATTTAATCGCAAATAGACAAGTAATATTCTCGAGAGACTCACTTAAATTCTCGCTAATCAGAGTTTCGTCAAATTCGATAAGGATATAAAGATATCATCTCCATGTGCCTTTTTATACAATACGGACATATGGTAGGAATCTTTCGCGAATCTGTCTTAACGGACTCTGTGTCTCGATGCATTGGTGTTTATGCACGCACGCGTGAATAAATCGGGCGTGTTCGCGGTGCGACACCCGAGATGACGATGGTACCGGAGATACGAGAGGGTTATGCTCCCACTTACGACACAACCGGCGCGGTTAGCCTAGATCACAGACATACGCCTTCTCTCCCGTGTGGGGAAGTTATAATATTATTATTGTGAACAAACCGAGAGAGAGAGAGACGCGGCATGTCCAATTCAACGGGTATGTAATATTAAGGCGTTACTATGCGTCATGCGACGACTGTGATCTTTAACGATCTCGCGCCAATAATCATTCGCGCACGATTAATCATATGAGAGAGAAGAAGCAAAGAAAAAACTGGGAAAATCTGCTATTAAAGTAATGATGATTTAAAGCAAGAGATATAAAAAAAGAAGTGTTTTTTTTTTTCATTAAAGAAACAAATTTGGCTTTTTTCCATTATTTTTTTTTTTTTTAAATATAATGTTAAATGTAAGAGAGATTGTAAGAGAGTTCGGTACTCTTGAATGATATTAAATATGTTAAAAATACATCATATGAAAAAAAAATTAAATGTTGAAAAAAACGAGACTTGTTTTTTTGTGAAAAAATCGTATTTTATGAAAAAAAATTTAGGTGTTTAGTAATATTTTTGCATACATATTTTAAAAAAAAAATGGAATTAGTTAAAAAAACTTTCTCCTCTCTTTCGTCTCGAAAAATTTATCATTTAGTACAAAGGAAGAGAAATCAGAATCGATATCAGAGGCTTCTGTTGCATTGAATTTACGATTGTTACGAACGCTCGAATGGTTTAATATAGAAATCGGCCAAGTATCAATCGCTGTTAGCTCCAGCTCGCGGTTTCCACGATATGTCCACCTCGTGTGGGTGGATATTTTACTCTTCGGGCATGCGTTTGTGTGTAACTTGCACGGCCTCTGTCTGTTGTGTTAACGCGACCTCGTCGTTGTCGCGTGATTGAATAGGTCCGTCAATGGCTCGCTTCATTGAATTAAATAGGCCAGTCGTGCACGTGGGTAATTATTCATGTGTGAGAAAACGATTAGAGGCGCTCTTCTTCACAGAGAGGCTAGCTTTTGTCGCGACTTTACACGCTTTATGTCCAAAGATTAATCTCATCCTCAATAAATATGTCGTTAATACCCATTATAATATTATTTCCAATTAGCCGCGTTGTATTACGAGATTGCGACGTAACGCGGATTGTGTAACGCTCCATAATATTTTAGAAAAAATTGGAAAATATCCGCTTCTTTAACCGACGATTATCGCGATCGGGTATATTTATCGTGCGGATTGAAAGTACCGGTTTTCATTCGCATAGGGTGCAGGCAGGTACTCTTACGCAGCGCTCCGAATTGCAAGTAGAACGTACTTGCGACTCGGAGCCGCGATAAGTGGACCGAGACCAAGTCCCGTCTCGTCACAACGAGCCTTTTGTATTGTACGCGCGTTGACTAGAGCATCGCAAGAGTTCTTAAAGTTAATCGTTCACGGTCGTAAGTATATGTAACCTAAGAACCTTTTCTCGTATCTTAAGAACAAAGAAAACACACATCCATTATTATACTTGTTATAATTCATAAAACATTTCGAGTTCTGTTTTAATATATTTATGCGTTAAAGATAAAAGTTTATTAAAGATAAATTATTAATTATTAATTACTTGTACGTTATTTATAAAAGAGTTTTTTTTATAGATATAAAGATGTATTAAAAACAGAGTATTGTTGTCTTTTAATAGAAGATTACAGTTGCTGAAACGTTTATTAATGGCTCTTCGACTTCGATTTCGACTTTGGTTGTGGCGATGCTCGGTTACTATTACGTTAACAACTAGTTTCGTAATGAAGCACCGAGGTTAAACGAGATACCTCTGGGAAAGCGGCGGGCACATGTAGGACTTTCGGTTGTATGTTTGTAAATGTACTCAGGGCCGGGTTGAAAAATGAATTCTTCGCTCGACCGAGGCGAGTGTATATAATTTACACGTGAAATTATTTCGTCACCCGTCCCTTCGAAAATTATCGCTTCCAAAAGAACGGGTCCCCCCCGTTACTTGAACTCAAATAAATCTTCTAAAGCTAATTGTAAGATCCACGAGAGTATCAAAGGACGACGAAGGCTAATCCCGCTCATATACAGCGACCGAGAAGTATCAAAAGTTTCGAAAGAGCGAAAGGACCCGAAGCTGTCGGGCGAAGTGGTGAAATCCGAGTATACATACTTACGCGAAGGTGACCTAAAAGTGAAACCGTTTGTACGCCTTGCCCATCGTGAAGAAAGAAAGAGAGAGAGAGAGAGAGAGAGAAAATGCGTTCTTACGCGATAGAGAGAAGCTCCTTTAGCAAGCATTAACGTCACTCGCAATTTCATACTCTCTTCATTTAAATATCAATGATCGTCAGTTTATAATCGCTTATAATGGATCAATACGGATTAATTTTGTATTTCGATCTCCGTGGATGTAATCAGAGATCCGTACGTGTGTAAGTAACGGCGGGGTGACTGCGTAGGCTTTCGCGTTCCGTTTCTGTTCAACCTCTCGATTTCCCGCATCTCGGAATCGATTGGCCGCGATCGCATTTCGCGCACTCGTACTCGTATATACATTGGAAACCGGTGCGGCGGTGAATCGAGAAAACATTCTAATTTCGCCTAGTTCGCTCGGCTGGTTAGTTACGGTCGCCTACTTGTGTTGGAACGGCAACGGCGATTAACCTAAACTACGTTGGCGATATTATATGTATGTATAGGATTACACCCGTTGACTTTCTAAGCGCCGTCCTCCCGAACACGATCTAACGCCGTTTCACATCGCAGATAAGATTGATTAAGTCAATAGGTCACCTTACAGCCTCGAAAATGCAGATCGACTACCGGAAGGATCGAGCGTAATAAATGTAATCGTCGTCGAGTAGACACTTTTAGCAAAAATATCTAGGCGTCGATGTAATGCCCGAATTGCAAAACGAATAAATAGATGACAGACTTAATCCTTAAAATTCAAGTTAAAATTAAAGTTAAGCTCTAATGATGCAAAGGTATTTAATTTGAAAATTGCAAGGCTGCGCGACTTCCTTTAACGAAACCGACAATGAAGTTACAGGACAGGAAATCGCTTATCTGTTGATAGAGGGACCGACAAAAAAATATATACAGTTTGATATAGTGGAAGTAACCACTATCAGAGGGAAACCGCCATCGTGCTGTGTACCTTTTACCCAGAAACGATATATGATATCGTATATCGCGGTGTTCGTTCACAGTGAGTTTCTAAGGAGACAGTCACCATCGGCGTTAATCGCGAGTCCTTGACATATCGAAGTAGGAACCCGTATCAGAATGCACGCCTCTTCGAATATCGGGAAGCTCAGCTCGACTTCATCGAAGCGTTCATTCTTCCTTCACTCGATATTTCCATCGCGTTTGCTATTCATGGGAATATTCGCAAACTGTTCCGCTGGAAATCATTGGACTAACGCGGTAAAAAAAATCTCATTTTACACGTCCTTAAGGAATAATTCATTTCTCATGAATAAATATCGCTCATCAATCACGAAGAGTCATTCGCGCGTCTAGTTTTATATATATTTTTAACATCTTTACGATTTTATAGCATAGCTATTTTTCTTGTAAAGTAAAAAATACTGAAAAATGACTTTATATAACCTAGTTACAAAATTGATAAAATGTTTTAAAAAAACTTCATAAAATTTTTAATATAATAAGAAGAGTACAAAAGAGCTTAGGCATGTAAAAATAAATTTCCACAGCTTGCATATTACGTATTATAATATATATCGCGCGCGTTTAGTTTACATTACGATATATATTAGAGAATATACGAGTGTGTAGTATATATTTTTCAAATAATATTCTTAAATATGGGTGTCAAGAAAATTTTGAGAAAAACGATCAATTTCGTGAATTGTCATATACGTATAATTTACCATTCGCTAAATTGAAACATTATTTGTTTGCGCTCATCGCTCATCGTAATAGCCATCGTAGTAGTTGCGTGACTCAAATTTAACGATTGAGCCGAGTAAAGGAGTTAAACGTTAGGACTTCCGGGACTTGTGCGAAGGGAGAAAGTGAAGAGGATTATACACACATACACGCACACACACAGTCACGTGCGTGCTCGCGCGACGAGAGACGCGGCGGGAAGGAGAGGGAGGGGGAGGAAAGAGGGGGACGGATGAGATGAAGGAACAAAGAAAGACGGAACGGAGACGCGAGGTCGATTCGGTTCGACGGTGATGGCGATGGTAATGATGACGGCGGCGCGTAATGCCGGGCAGGGTGGAGAACGCGAGATGCGCGTGTGGCGTGTGTGAACGAACGTGTGTTGAGGAGACGAGGCGGAGAGACAGGGGCAGGTAGAGGCAGGCAGGCGCGTGCCACTTAGCTCAGCGTGAAACGCGGTCACAGCCTCGGCACGTCCAGCTCGGCTTCTACCGAAACCGCAGTCGGTGCTTCCAAGACCTTTTTTCGGCTCTCTCGAAAGAGAGAGAGAGAGAGAGAGAGCGAGCGACGGGGTCCTCTCTCACAAAGACACCCGTATCTCCGTCTCTCTTTCTCTCTCTCTCTCGTGGACGAACAAAGGGCTAGAACCGAGCGGTTCCGACGAGAAACGCAGGTAAAATATATCGACGTCTTGGAGCGAAAATACGAATGGTACAACGTTTTGTTATTCGTTTCCGAGCAGCAAGAAGGAAATACAACATAAATGTACAATTAAACCAAAAGGCTATTAGATTGTGAAAAGAAATTCCTTATTCTTTTCAAAAATTTTTTTTTTTCTGAGAAAAGAATGACACTAAGAAAAGCTTTTCAAATTATACGATTCTAAGTTATAGATTTTTCGTTTGTATTTACGCATTTTCTCTCTCTCTCTCTCTCTCTCGCTGTATAAGATAAAAATTCTTGTTAGCCACAAATCTGCCAAATAAAGCGACATTGATTGATCATTTGAGATTGACAGTAGCTCCGAGAAATTGCGAGTAAAGTGTGAAATATCTATAGACGTGTAGTCTCCCCAGGGGGGAGACATTTATCCGCGTGATTCGACCTCGAAAAGGGAGACGTGCTTATCATTGCATCGCGTAGTGTAGTAGAAGGCACGGGCGAACGGGAGAAGGTCTTTTATGCTATCTTACGAGCCGACGAGACGACGGCTTGCCCCCGAAACCCTCATACCTCGATGCGGCCGCCAGAGATATCTCCTTTTCCGCGGTTTTCTCTAATTGAACTAGTTTTCGAACTCACGGTCGGCTTTTTTCGAGACGTGTACTCGTGACGGCACGATAACCTCCTGGGCCGCGCGCGATCGGTCCTCCCTCCCCCCCTATCACGGCGATTTTCTCTAATTAGTCGAAAGAGCGGTCTCTTAACAAACGAATCACGCTACAAGCATACATCACAATTCGCATGTCGTGTTTCCAGATACCGTCTATTCTTTTCTTCGCCAAGTTATCACCAGCATTATCGAAAGAACCGACTGAATTGTGTGTCATCTTTTTTTTTTTCAGCGCTAATAATTTTTTTTTTTTTACTTAATGTGGGAAATGTACTTAATGTGCCCTTGCTAATTGGAGCGTTGTGATTTTTCGCGACGTCGAAGCGGCGAAAGTGTTTGCCGAAGTGAAAGCACGGACCAAAGCGTCATGTCTCTTAAGTGGAATACGGTGAAACAGAAACGCCACGAGACGACATACGGGAATCGTATAACAGCGTATCCCTCGATAGGAGACACGCATTGCGATTCCCCACGAGTCTGCGTCGACTAACGTCGACGTAACACGACACATCCCGTAATACATAACGTCTAACGTCGCCGGGGATCAACTTTCTCGCGATTCAATCGAGGCTCGCGAATGCGGCCTCATAATTATGAGAATAGTAATTAAGATATAATTGATAATTTAATCGGAAAGCATTGATAATTTCTTGCCACGCTCTTTTGATATTAAATTCTAAATACCTTCGATATATACATTTTAATATATTATATATTTTAATTATTCTTATTTTATATATTTGTTTATACATTGAGAAAAAAAAGTTGTCAATTTGACTAAATTCGTCCAACTAATTACTATTTCTTTTTATTTCTTTAATTGAAATATTTAAATATTTTAGTCAAATATACGTCATGTTAGATTTAATATTTGACTTAAATATTTAAATATTTTAATTAAAGAAATACAAAGAAATAGTAATTAGTTGGACGAATTTAATCAAAATAACAACTTTTTTTTCTCAATGTATAAACAAATATATAAAATAAGAATAATTAAAATATATAAT
>NW_021850877.1:396676-401023 GCF_003651465.1 Formica exsecta
ATTTGACTTAAATATTTAAATATTTTAATTAAAGAAATACAAAGAAATAGTAATTAGTTGGACGAATTTAATCAAAATAACAACTTTTTTTCTCAGTGTATGTTATTTTAACCCTATTAAATTTTTACGAATCTTTAATCTTTGAAAATATTAATTTTGGTATAATAATGATACCGACATTGGATCATGCTTTTTTCGACATCGAAAAGTAGAACGTGATATTTCTTCTCGATATCGATGCCATGTTCGACAAATCGATTCTTAGCCTCGATGTAGCAACCCTTGCCTCGACCCGCGCTCGATCGCGGAGGGGAATCGTGTTTCGCGATCGGTCACCCTCTCTCCCTCTCTCTCTCTCTCTCTCTCTCACATTCTCAGTTCTTCACGTATCTTCTCAAAGACGAGACGGCGATGTCCTACATTCGGGACGCGAGGCTCCCACCGTGTGGCCTGCCCCTCTTTTCCACCGGTTTCTGGTCCCGGTTATATTTAGTCGATATTTCCCGTCGAAGCCGGTCAAAGCTGATTATTGCGCCAGTTCGAAGCGCGAACAAGGAATCTCGCGATCGCGCTCATTCCGATCCATGGCCGATTAAATTCTCGCACGTATACGCGCGAAAGAGCTGATACTTACGTTGGTCGACGCTAAAGAGAGTATTAACGACTATTTAACGGCTATTTAAATACGAGATAGATGAATACGAGAGACATGACGACAGAGTGAGATTAATCTCTCACGATCTCTCTGACAGCTAAATTTTGTCATTATGACATTTCTAAAATGCCTTTCATGGGGCCGACTTTGTTCTGTGTGAATCAAGCATAGTCTTACAATATGATCCATGTGATACTATATGTCATTTTATTAATACCCTTGACGATACTGTTAGACGTTACAGTAGGGCCGCTTTATCACTTTGTCTAAGACATCGTTCGAAAACTGTGGCCCGCTTTCACAGCCTGAATAAAGAAAAATTTAGATTTTATCTGGCGAAGGGGATCAACGAGTTTCGCGACGAATATACATGTCCCGATTTATGCAACTATGTTAAGAATCATATACGCGATGAAAGTATCAGTTTGCTGTACTTCCATTATTAAGAGGGAAATATCGCTTATCGTCTCCGGCACGCTATTTAAATACATTACTTGACTAATATCCATTAAATATATTACATTATTATCTTTGAATGTACATAGTACCATTCCACAGATACCACAATGAGTAAGAGCACTCTATTAACCAAGTAATTAATTTCCATCGTTGTCGCGTGCGTTATTCTCATTTAATTAACTGTCAGTTATTTACTTAATTAAAATACAAAAAGTATGTACCGAGAGAAAGAGAGAGAGAGAGCTCTACAATAATACAGTTATGTATATAGCTACACCGTAGCAATGATTCTGTAGCAATTTTCGTAATCTTGTATAGTAGAGCGGCTCGCGCGATGACCATCATTTGTTATAATCTCCCGGTTGCTCGGAATCTGTGCCACGTATTAGATACACAAACGCCGACGCGGATCGTCCAAAAATTGCGACCAAGGATGATATCGGGGAGGAGGCGAGAGGAAGGGAGGCGGCGGATGTAGTAGGCAGAGAGGCGCGAGGTATAGGCAGGTTAAAGTAGGTAAATAGCCTGCCGGTGACCCGTCACCTGCGTTCTCGTTCTATAGAGAGCAATGTCTCTCTCTCTCTCTTTCTCTCTCTCTGTTAGTGGGAGGAAAACGATGGCGCGCGGCGCGGAAGATAAGCGCCCCACTACTTGATAAACGAACGGACGGACGGACGTTTCGTCGTCGCCGCGTCGTCCCGTTCCCGTTCCGGCAGGAACCCGCGATCGAGCAGCGGCTGCCGCCTATTATCGCGACGATGATCCTAAGCGAGGAAGGGGATCGTCGCGGACGACGATCTACGCGCATAGATTGATCCCGTCCACCGCGTTTCTCACTCGCACACGTTTCGCTTCGCTGATACGGAGTCAATCGTCGTGACTCGAAAAAGTGTAACGCGGCCGTCATTTAAGTGGCATGCGGGAATCGTACGTAATCAATGACGATTACGATGCAATTATGATATTTGTAATTCTTTTTTTTTTTTTTTTTCATTTACATATAACGGAATTAATAATGTATGCAAATCAGACGTGAAAAGAATTTAAATAGATAGCATTTATACTTGTATTTTAAACTTTATCAGAAAATTTAATTTACGGGAAAAAAAGTTTCTCTTTTCTATTAAGTAGTTCCCGTTAAGAAAAAGTCAACTTTGCATCTGTCACGTATCTATGATAAGCAAAGGGAAAGTCTGTTTGGTCAAGGACAGCCCACATAATTAAACGTAGTTACACCATCCGTACAAGGCGGCACGTCGTAACTCAGTAGGACATAAAAATAGATTAAAATTTCTGAGATGTATTGCGAAAGACTAGTCTAGCTTGTACAAGAAGCGGCGATTGTTGTTAACCGGCTTCTGCCGGTGATAAAACGCGTTTTTTTTTTATCTCATCTACGCGCAACGTTTTACACGCTCGCGCCGACCGTCGTGAAATCACACAGACGCACACAAACGCAAACAAACGCAAACAAACGCACGCGTCGCACGTACGTAACGTGCGAGATCTCGTTGAGCGATGTAACGACAGCCCTGAGGTCGTCAGAATCGTCATACAGGACGGACGTCTAGGTCGCTCGATAACACTCACGTTATGGAGATCGCGGGCGCGTTATAGGCAGGTAGGTTAACAGATTAACAGTTTCTATATCTCGAGGGCAGTTTAACAACGGAACCAGGCCAGCGGAGCGTCGATCCCCGCCGTCGTCCTCTCTCGCGGTCGAAAAATTAACCGGCGCTTGTGATAAGAACATGTTTCGCAAGAAGATTACGCGACTTCTCGCGATGAAAAAGTCGCGCCTCGGATAATTTTATTCGATATTAAAATGATACGCGATGGTTTATCAATAAAATATCCGCTGTAAAATCCGCTTGGAATGTAAATCCGTCGATTTAAATCTCAATTTCTTCGAGAGGCCTTTAATTTAATTTCGCTATATTTATGAATTTATTGTATAACGACCTTGTTTCCGTTACGCGGGAATATACATATTTATAGGTATGAATAATTATATGTTTTATATGTGAAGATGATGAAAAATTATAGCGTCACGAAAAAAAGAATTATGACATAAGATGACACAACCGATGAGATCACGGTAGCGTTGTTGCTCTCCTTCAGCCTTGAACTTTATAAATGAAAATTCGTTAAAGTCACAAAAGAGCGCGGAGGCTCATTAATAAAAGCAATCTATTATTTGAAGGACGGGATATAATAATAACGTTGACGGTCCGCGGAATTTACCGCGGTTCACGGACGCGTTTGTAAACTCGGAAGCAATCGAAGCCACGAGCCGAGCCTGAATGCGAAGCGTCGCATTATTCAAATCGACGAGCTGTTAGAGGAGACGTCGTCGCGCGTGACCGATGTCCATGATTGACGGGCGAATCTGTTGCGAGGCGAGCGAGATTGACATCTCGATGTCGCGAACTGGAATTCCTGGAGTAGCGAAATAAAATGTGCGTGGCTTAGGTCAGGGACGGAGCCATAACGGCGGGTCGATCGAAACGATCGCCGGTACTATGTGTGTTTGAATGTATGTGTATATATGTGTATGTATAATACATGTGCGAGAGAATTCCCGTACGCGCAACGTTAACATTTTTAGCAACGTTAATGATTTTTAATGAAAAAAAAAAATCGTTGATTTTACAAAGTAATTCTTAAAAATTTATATTAAAATTCGCGAGGGAGAAATTTTTTTTTTCTTTTTTGACGCCAACGCGAGGGAACATTATTTTCTCGAGGATAATCTTCACGGAAATGTGGTTCGATTGCGCGAAGAAGATTACGTTGGCAGTGCAACCGCATTTCATTCCAGGAATTTTATCGCGGCACACGTATACATGTACGTGAACATTTCTGCAATGTGTCGTAATCTGTTTGAGGAGAACATTTCTTAGGTCATCTTTTATGCTGCAAAAATGGCATACGTCAGATGCTGAATTTGTTAAAACAGGCGTATCGATTTACACGCGCCTATCCTCCGCGTTCCTATCCATCGAGGTGAATTCAACATTAATATTCAACTGCGTATTTTTGCAAACGTGAGTCGGCATGTATAATTATAATTAATTAATTAATTATAATAAATTTACAAAAAATTGTTCAATACACAAACTCCTAAATTAATTCGAATAATTAAAGTTATTTAAGTAACTTTCAAATTTAAATTTCTAATTTACATATTTTTTCGAAAGTTTATAAATGATCGAAAAAATCACAAATATATA
>NW_021850877.1:401185-403029 GCF_003651465.1 Formica exsecta
ATATATATATATTATTTAAAAAAATACTTCTGATATATAAAAATAAAAATCTTAAATCAACTCGTCCCCGAAGATAGCTTAGCATATGTCTGCGTTAGATCGAAACGCGAGTCGTTGATAAATAGCGGAGGCCATCGTTATCTCTCGTCGACGGGTTACAAGGGAACGGAAGGCGAAACTGAAAGGAGATGTGATAAAGTATATCCAGAAGAAGGGGCGGGGAGGGGCAGAGGGGGGATAGGGAAGTAATCCCCCGTATCCAGGTAACGTGAACGATCGATGGGACGACGTGTGGGTGCGTTTACGTGTAACGAGGAAGCGCGTTCTCGCAAACGGACGGCGGGTGCAAGTGGAGTAGGTTACGTAGATAAGTCGTTATACATACATACACACACACATACATACGCTCGCGTACGTAATTCGCCCGGCGAGTGGTCATGTGGGGCCCCGGCCGGCCCTCGCGATGCATCCTTTCTACGGATTATGGACACGCGCCATGGACGCGGGATATCTGAGCCGCTCTAAGATAATAATCTGAATCGATACGTAATCTAGATGGACGGGTAATAAACAGCTTTTTAACGATGATCTACTTAGATTTGCGTATATTAAAGTCGAGAGGCCCGGAAATTTTATATACCTTTAGAGGTTTCGATGATGATCTATCGGATTAGGAACAATGTATAGCTGTTTTATTATTATTTTATCTGCGGAATTATATATATTTTTAGTTTATAAACGTTTGTCTTTATTTTACATCGCTATCTTGAGATAAAAATTGACGCTCTTTACGCGATATGATAATTTAGATATTCTATTATATGAGCAGCTGTTAAAACGTCTAGTCTAACACACTGATTGCACTGCGGCAAGCGTTTTGATCCCCGGGAGAAATAGATCGCGCGATAAGGACGCGCGATAAGGCGTGCGAGTCGCCAATTGCATCTCGTTGCAGAACTGCAACGATCTAGTTTCTTACGAATAGCTTCGCTCACATCAAACGCAATCTTGATGTAGTCATATACATAATGAGAGAGAATTATAAATTCTTGAGATTTTATTATAAAAAATATGTAAAATAAGAACAAATTAATACATATGATTTCCCATTAAATTTCTCGAATTCCTTCAAAGTTATCTTATCTTAAATGAGTTACATAATTTTTGTATAACTTATTTTTCAGCAAGATTCCGACGCTTATCGATATATCGCTTTTAACTCGCGCATTTAATCGGTAACATGGAGTCACACATGTTGATCCGATTCATACTGAATAAAATATATGCAAAGAACGTATAAAGTAGAACGCATAATTATAAATATGTATTATTCTTGGCTTTTTTTAACGAGCTAATAATAAAACAAAATTGTTTATGCTTATTAATCAGCAATTAAACTATAAAGACTACATGAAATTACTAATCTTTGATTTAACAAGTATGAAGAACATAACGAGGTTTTAACGATCGCGCGCATATAATTACGTTACACGTGCAGCTCGACTAGAGTTTCTAATCAAGGATTAAAGCCGGAACGAGGATGCATTGGCACTATTCAAATTATCGGTCGTTAAATAATTCCTAGACGGATCCAGATCGCGGAGAAGAGAGGCCGCGGCTGCGCGCAAGTCGACCGAAACGAGGCTTCGGATATCAAACTGGCCCCAAACGCCTCTCTGTTGATATTAGCATTTATTTATATCTCCTGACCTCAAATATGTGTAACGTGCCGGCCCCTCTCCGACGACGGCACGACGCGGGCACGCCTCCGTTTTCGAGGTTACGTCGTTCCGCCGACCGCGAGAGAGACCCCCCCCCCCCCCCCCAAGCCCCCCCCCCAAACC
>NW_021850877.1:403093-426823 GCF_003651465.1 Formica exsecta
TCCATCGTCAAATCCCCGTCGGTGGTGTAACGCACAGTGTCTTCTTTGTGACGTCATTCGTGCCGGGCGAGGGCGGTCGTTTCATTACCACCCATGTGTAGCGGCGATTATAAGAGACGATGGTCGCTCGCGCGCGGAACATCCCGGCCTTTTCCCTTGTCAAATTTTACGGAACATCACGGATCTTTATCATCGGATACTAGCGATCGCACTCGCTTCTTTACACGTTATCGCTAAATATATAAAGGTATATTGGTGGCGCGAGACTAGAGCGAGAATAGTCTCTCAAGAGAGACTATTATACAGATAAAATATTCGACGTTTCTACTCTTTTTCTGTTAAATATTAATTTTTTTCACCTCCATATTATTATTCCCGAACTTTATGTTCGCGAATACATAGAGTAGAAAAATTTTTTCATGCTTTAAACAATATTATTTTATATCTATTTATAAGAAAAGAGAGAGTATAAATTGTTTTCTCATGTATTAAAATAGCTGCTAATAATATACGCATCTCTTCTTCGGCTATAAAGACAGTATATGAAAGTGAATTTAAATTATGTTTGTTTGAAAGTTGAAAAGAAATCTGGATTTTAATGGGTTAAAACAATGAAATAAAGAAAACTAAAGAATCAAGAAACTAAAAGATATAAAAGATAAATATTTATATAAGAAGATCCAGAGAGAAGAGAAACATAATACCGATATATTTTTCTAGAATTTGAAGACGGAGAAAATGCTTGTGTGTGTGCGACAAGATTTCGATTTCCGAAATCGTCTAAATTTTGTCGACGATAAATCCACGAAACAAAAATACTGTTTCGCCATCGAGGCAGACGTGTGGTAAAAAAAAAAAAAAAAGAAAAAAAGCAACGCACGCATGTTTGAACGCGCGATCGATTTGCCATGACCTCGCTATCTCGAAAGTGGGGATGGCGATGCAATTTTTGATCCAAATATTTATAGCTCTCGACCGAAAAGCGCGTTACACGTGCACGAATAAACGAGAACAATAACCGTACAGTAATTGCGGAACGACGCGCATAAAATACAGTTGTATAACATTTTAGCGATAAAATTAACCGTACACACGTGATATGCTCGCGCATCTATGGCGAGGACGGCGAGGGGCTATAAAATTAAACTGTAAAATTATAATAAAGAATATAATTTTTAAGATGATTAATTTTAGCCCGTTAAGCCTACAAAGTTGCATGCGCAAAATCGTACAGCCTCGGCCAAGAGTATACGAAAGCGCTTTTAATAAATTACGACGAGTCAAAGTCCAGAGAGCTCGAAATGTCATACGTTTTTGCGCGAATAATCATTCTTGTACGTATATAATTAATAATGAAACAGTTACGTATAAAAAAAAAAATATATATATATATATATAACTGGGATAATTTATTAAGATTGATTTATCGCATGTTTTCAATCATCAAAGCTATTTCGTGTTTAACTTAACACGATTGGCGGCTCCGTACTTTCGAAGCCAAGGCTATAATAATTAAGTTATCGGCGGAAAAAGATAAAGCGCGACGAGGAGATAATGTTATTCTGCGACGCAAGAAAATCCTCTTGTGAACCTCTCAACAGCTCGTAATAGCATGCATAACAACAGCTTACGGAGAACGAGAGATCGTAAAATATAATCAACGCGAAAAGGGTTAAACGGCCAAGACAGACGAAAGAGGTGGAGGACTCGGCGCGTCGCGCATAATGGCCTGACTAACGCGCGAAGCTAAATGTGCGTGGGGGATCCTTCGTAATGTGGACATCCTTGGCATAAGCATAGAAAGCTAGAAAGCCTCGGCACCGTCTATGATAACCCAAATACGAGTAGTCGCGCTCAATTATCCGACTTTGTTTCAAGAGAAAACCTTCCTCCTGCGTTTTTAAGCGAATGTAAATCGCGCTGCGTCGTGAAACGCTCCAAAATTTAGATTCATTGTTCATCTCACAGTCATAGAGTCGCTAAATTGCGTTTATCAATTTATCGCATCGCAAGAGAAAAATGTAATTTTTTTTTTCAAGTAGAAATATGAATTTTTTAAAAAAATTTCTTTAAAGTCACAAAGCAACGTCAACGATCGTTCATTGAACTTTGTTCCTGCGACTTTATAACGTATCTCATTAAAAATATAGTGAAAGATTCAAATCTATGAAACAATAAACGGGATTCTCGGGGTTCCGTGTTTCTCGCAGAAATATTTCCCACAGTCGACTGAATTCTACGCGAGTCATCGAGCGTTACGTGGGAGAAGTTTTGGCAACCGCGACGTGTCTCGATGCGTTAAAAGTTTTTGCCGGTCGATTGAAACGGTACGGCACGACACACGGATTAACACCCGGCATTAGAAAGACAGTTTAGACCATTTTCAGACCGCGACGCGACGCCTGCGACGGCTCCGACGACGAAGATGAAGGCGACGAGAGAGTTCGCGCTCACTTTCCCTCGCGACGCGTATCTATCGTCCCCGGCGATCGCTAAAGGGTACCCCCCGTCACCGCGGCGGCGAATTCGCTTTCGCGGATCCCGGATAGATCTTACACGAAGTCGGCATGGTGGTGGGTCGAATAACGACGAGACCTTTCTCAGTTACAGACGATAAATAAGCTAAATGTAAACCCAGGGTTAAGAGAGTGACTCTCTCCTTACTTTCCCTCTTAAATTAAGAACTCTGTGTAATTGAGTCTTGATGTCCGAAACAATGGATTCCGGATGAACCGAGGAATTATTTAATCATCAAAGATACGTATATTTTTATTTTAATAATTATATTATACATAATATTTGTATCTAAAATTTCTCTTTCGCTTACTAGATTTATAAAAATTATATAAATGTGGATATAATAGCAGGCATTTAATAAAAAATATAAATGATTGAGGACATCCTAAAACCTGAATTCTTCCGGTAGAAATATTTTACTCGACTTGCAGACAAGCAAAGCAGAATTGCACGATAGCTACGCTAGCCCGAACGGATTTAATCATTCCGGCCGAGCGGGATCTATCCGCGAACCGCACTAAAGCGATAATCGATTAAGCAGAGGTCGACGGAAATTGGCACGAGAGACTGACAGGCAGGACGACGAAGGTAACAAATGACGAAACCAAGGACATCAGTCCTGCTATTATGTCGAAACTATCATTGGGGAATCAAACGCGTTAAATTATACGAAAAAAAAAAATTATGTCCCACGAAATTCAGTCGCGTTAAAACATTATGTCCGATAATATTACGTAGCGATAAAACCCGGCTTTTTATATGACGAGTTAATTAATTAATGTGACATCGTTCACGCGATGTTGTTAAGTAACTTTGGAAATTAATAATCTCCGAATTATTTCGACATAATTGTGCTTCCATTCGATATCATAACTGTATGGTAAATTGATCAGTATAATTTCATTATTTATTACTATTAAATGAAAAAGGACTATTACCGAATAATTTCACTATTAAAAAATATTTAAAAAATACAAAATTCTCTCGCATAAAATTGTTATATTTTATCATTATTAACTGTGTATATATTATCAAAACTGTTTTGAAATTAATAAACTTCCATGTCAAGGTTTAACGGCTTAATCTTGCTTTGATGTCTCCGTAAATGTCATTGAAATAAATACTTAAAATCGTCGATAGCGAGAAAGTGCGGATTATTTTACTTTTAGAAGCTTATGATAAAGTACATACACGTGTCGTGATAAAAATTATATCATGTCTATGAAGATTTTCGTACTGTGAAAGGCCCGCCCTTCGGAATTTCCGCGCGAGTTTTCCACGAATAAAGCTGCGCGGATTTTAGATATATAGTGTGTCGTCCTCACAAGGGATTTTTTTATATACAGCTTCTCCCCGGGGAAATCCATGCTTTATCTAAGATAGATTTTCTCTTTGATAGAATTGAAGCTTCTATTCCCCAATTTTCAACTAGAAATTTTATTTCGAAATAGAAGTTTACTCGAAATTGTGCAAAAAATCAGCTTTGCATTTTCTTTTTTATTCGCGCTATCGAGTTTCGAATTTCTGGATATCCAATCACAAATAAATTCTCATAAATCGGTCATTTCTATAAATTAAACATTATTAAACATTGTTTTGTATATCATTTTGTATCTTTCAAACGGACGGAACACCCGGTATACGTGGGCATCATACGTCGCGCGGAATAGGAAATACGAGCGGTTTGTTGGTGCGCTGTCAAAGGCGGGGTTGGTCGCGTATATAAAGTAGATATACACATAGACATACACACATAATCAAACATGCACACAAACGCGAAGTAACCCATTTCGGGGTGGTTCGCTAGAACCGGTTTCCTCTTCCTGCTCCGTTCTCCCTCTCCCTCTCTCTCTCTCTTACTCGCTTTCTCTCTCGCGTGTACCCCGTACATTTTCAGAGTTCCTGTATCTCTGTGTGCCGTCGCTGAGTATTGAGCGGGGTGAATGCTCTTGCGCAATGCTCGTGCACGTACAGCAACCCCGACTCGACCTCGGACGGGCTCCTTCCTTCGTCTGGGACGATTACTACTCTCCCCGACCGCTACCCCATCCCCCTCGGACGAGAGAGCTCGTTTCATTCGCGACTGATTAATCGAGCGTCGATATTTGTCGTATTACACGCGAAATCGAATCGTTATCGTGGGCGCCTCGGATGTTACCGTCATGCCTGAGCCGTGATTGTTAAAATCATATACAAAACCGTTGTTGATGGGCAAACATCGATCGTAGTTTAATAGATTGTCAAAAGAATAATCTCAAAAATATAATCATTTAATAATTTATTCTTCTAAAACGCGCTTTGTAAATGATCTATAATTTATGATTGAAATCAAGATAGAAATCTATTAATGATTTTATGCTCTACCACATATTTTAATAATGTGTGTAATAATCGGTGATTTTTTTAACTCTCGGGTTTTCTGTGTATCACATGACAGATAAAATTAGAAGTGTGAATCTTATTTTGAATGTAATGTCACAAATTGTAGATAATTTAAAATTAACTTTTTATAATCAAATCTCATTTGATAAATTTTGTTATTTTCACTTGGCAGATGATTTAAGCAGGCCGCGCATAATAAATGATATAATAGTAAAATCTGAGTCTTGTTTATGAAAAAGCACGCTTTTAAAAATACAGTCTTTCAATTTTATCTTATTGTTAGACATTACGTAATAATACTAATATATACTTATATAATTGTCCCTTTTCAATTATCTACTCGCGCCAAGTATCTCTAGATCAAAGAGAAGTCTAGTTTCCCATTTTTCTAATTATCGACCCTCTCTCACTATCTTATATATCTTTTATTTATTGACTTTTATTTACTTTGGTCTATTTAATATCTAGATCTCTCTACAGCGATCGGTTGAAATATGTACAATGTGTTTTACCGTGAGAAGTCGAGTTGGAGCTAAAATTATTTAAGAGCTTTATGCGAGGGAGAGAGAGAGACAGAGAGATCCGGATAAAGCGCGAACACGACGACGATGTCGACGTCGACCTAGCTTCTCGCTCGTTAATAGAGCCACCAATGACGCCACACGGCGGATATTAGATACAAGCAAAACTAGTTACACGAACGTTACTTCGCACGTGCACCGTGTAGCGGCCGGAGAGAGAAGGAGAGAGAAGGAGAGAGAAAAAGAGAGAGAGCGAGAAACGACGATGAGCCTTGACGAGGGAATTGCTAACCGGTGATCGGCGCGGCGATCAACGCTGGAAAAATGATTTCTCGGTCACGCAACGCGACACGTAACAAAGCCACGAAGTAGCTAGGACAAAAGTTCCATACATGCGTGTATGTGCGTGTATACAGGGTATCTCGTCACTAACCCCATTTTTTTTTTTTCAAATGACGAATACCTTAACGAATTCGAAGTCAATCGATTAATATTTGATGGAATGCCCCATTATATGGGTCGATATTTGTAAAATATTGCCGATTAATTAGCTTCGCGATTAAGACTCCTATAAAATTTCTATTAAAAGTAACATTTCCCCGAAAATAATTTTTTATCGTTTAGCTTTTCAATTCTGAAATCTAATACGTGAAAACTTATTTCTCGAAAGTAAATTTGACAAATTTTATAATTATATCTTGCATCAAATTTTCATTAACTTTCATTATTTCCATTAACATCTAATACGAAATCTATCGGATAATGTATTATTTAGCGCGATTGAGACATCTTGAATAAAATATGATTAGGATTCATTGCTAATTAAGCGACATTGTGTGAAGTAACGGTTGTATATGCGGTAAAAGACGAGCCAAACCCTTTTCTCCGTATCCCGACAGTCTCCTCTTCGACCTACGTATGGCCTCGATAATAATAATTATGAAACTTGGCCGCGATAGTGAAAGTATCGTCTCGTACAGGACGTTTCATAATCCGACGCGAACGAGCGACCATCGCCGTGGAATTCGAGTCGTTCCGAAGCGAAAGCAAATCTCTCCCTCGTTCGTTCGTGCATCAAATCTCCTCGAAGAAAGGTATCGAGCGACGGTTTTCTCGGGGAGAATCGTAACTCGGAGAAATTAGTTTGTCTTGGCAAAAGTGAAATCGGTGAAACAGTTGCACGAAGTTAACGGAATTAGATAGAGAAAGATACGGGATCGATAGATGAAAGTAAACGGTTTTCAGACTTTCGTGAATCCGAAATTATTATTAACAATACAAGCTAGGCATCATCGGCCTTGGAAAAAAGTCTTCGAGCATTCTTCTTTTAAAAATCATAAATATAATAAAAATATATATAATAATCAAATTATATAAAAATTTCTCTATAAATGGCTATAAATATCGCTTAAGTGTATAAAAATCTTTTAATTTTTGCATGTACTAAACATTTTAATCGTTGAAATTTTTTTTTATAATTTTTTTTATAATTTTTAATTTTTATTAAATCTTAAAAAACTTCTTCTTATGATCAATGATACTTAGAAAAAAGATTCTGAATGAATAATTCAGGATTTCTTCTCAACGCCCACTTCGATTTGAATCTATTGAACAACGAATGCGCGAAAATTACTTCCGCGTCATAGAGAAATTTTAATGAAACTTGAGAGAGAAATCTCGCACGATCTGAACAGTCATAAATTTGACATCACCCACGCCGCGATTTGTACGCCAGACACATTCAGGACAATTTGACAACTTTCACTCGACGACAACTGGATATAATTCTACGACTGGTTAAAAATCGACGAAATCGCTCTCTCGTGCTATTATCATGAGAGTGATATGCAAAGTGAAAAATGGCTATTCTCCTTTTTAAAAGTTTTTACATCAGAAGCGTCATTATTCAAGATTGAAATATGATATTATTTCATGAAAAAATTTTTTTTTTATATTTATGAAGAATTGTAAGCAAAAAAACATTGTAAGGAAAAAAATCAAGGCAAGAATATTTGCAATAAATAAGACGAGAATGTAAGAGACACAATATTTTATTAAAGAAACTTTGCTTTTCGCAATATTTGGCAGATGCCATTCTACTCTTATTATTCACTTTGCAATTATAATGTGAACGTTGTGTGTTGGACTACGCGTTAAAATATTCGATGTTCTGCCATCTATTGGCACGCGTTAGAAATTAATTTCCCAGCAATGTGTAAATTTGCAGAGTGGATAAGATATCAGAGAGAGAGAGAGAGAGAGAGAGAGATTAATATTATGGAATGTAATGTCACAAATTGTAGATAATTTAAAATTAACTTTTTATAATCAAATCTCATTTGATAAATTTTGTTATTTTCACTTGGCAGATGATTTAAGCAGGCCGCGCATAATAAATGATATAATAGTAAAATCTGAGTCTTGTTTATGAAAAAGCACGCTTTTATAAATACAGTCTTTCAATTTTATCTTATTGTTAGACATTACGTAATAATACTAATATATACTTATATAATTGTCCCTTTTCAATTATCTACTCGCGCCAAGTATCTCTAGATCAAAGAGAAGTCTAGTTTCCCATTTTTCTAATTATCGACCCTCTCTCACTATCTTATATATCTTTTATTTATTGACTTTTATTTACTTTGGTCTATTTAATATCTAGATCTCTCTACAGCGATCGGTTGAAATATGTACAATGTGTTTTACCGTGAGAAGTCGAGTTGGAGCTAAAATTATTTAAGAGCTTTATGCGAGGGAGAGAGAGAGACAGAGAGATCCGGATAAAGCGCGAACACGACGACGATGTCGACGTCGACCTAGCTTCTCGCTCGTTAATAGAGCCACCAATGACGCCACACGGCGGATATTAGATACAAGCAAAACTAGTTACACGAACGTTACTTCGCACGTGCACCGTGTAGCGGCCGGAGAGAGAAGGAGAGAGAAGGAGAGAGAAAAAGAGAGAGAGCGAGAAACGACGATGAGCCTTGACGAGGGAATTGCTAACCGGTGATCGGCGCGGTGATCAACGCTGGAAAAATGATTTCTCGGTCACGCAACGCGACACGTAACAAAGCCACGAAGTAGCTAGGACAAAAGTTCCATACATGCGTGTATGTGCGTGTATACAGGGTATCTCGTCACTAACCCCATTTTTTTTTTTTCAAATGACGAATACCTTAACGAATTCGAAGTCAATCGATTAATATTTGATGGAATGCCCCATTATATGGGTCGATATTTGTAAAATATTGCCGATTAATTAGCTTCGCGATTAAGACTCCTATAAAATTTCTATTAAAAGTAACATTTCCCCGAAAATAATTTTTTATCGTTTAGCTTTTCAATTCTGAAATCTAATACGTGAAAACTTATTTCTCGAAAGTAAATTTGACAAATTTTATAATTATATCTTGCATCAAATTTTCATTAACTTTCATTATTTCCATTAACATCTAATACGAAATCTATCGGATAATGTATTATTTAGCGCGATTGAGACATCTTGAATAAAATATGATTAGGATTCATTGCTAATTAAGCGACATTGTGTGAAGTAACGGTTGTATATGCGGTAAAAGACGAGCCAAACCCTTTTCTCCGTATCCCGACAGTCTCCTCTTCGACCTACGTATGGCCTCGATAATAATAATTATGAAACTTGGCCGCGATAGTGAAAGTATCGTCTCGTACAGGACGTTTCATAATCCGACGCGAACGAGCGACCATCGCCGTGGAATTCGAGTCGTTCCGAAGCGAAAGCAAATCTCTCCCTCGTTCGTTCGTGCATCAAATCTCCTCGAAGAAAGGTATCGAGCGACGGTTTTCTCGGGGAGAATCGTAACTCGGAGAAATTAGTTTGTCTTGGCAAAAGTGAAATCGGTGAAACAGTTGCACGAAGTTAACGGAATTAGATAGAGAAAGATACGGGATCGATAGATGAAAGTAAACGGTTTTCAGACTTTCGTGAATCCGAAATTATTATTAACAATACAAGCTAGGCATCATCGGCCTTGGAAAAAAGTCTTCGAGCATTCTTCTTTTAAAAATCATAAATATAATAAAAATATATATAATAATCAAATTATATAAAAATTTCTCTATAAATGGCTATAAATATCGCTTAAGTGTATAAAAATCTTTTAATTTTTGCATGTACTAAACATTTTAATCGTTGAAATTTTTTTTTATAATTTTTTTTATAATTTTTAATTTTTATTAAATCTTAAAAAACTTCTTCTTATGATCAATGATACTTAGAAAAAAGATTCTGAATGAATAATTCAGGATTTCTTCTCAACGCCCACTTCGATTTGAATCTATTGAACAACGAATGCGCGAAAATTACTTCCGCGTCATAGAGAAATTTTAATGAAACTTGAGAGAGAAATCTCGCACGATCTGAACAGTCATAAATTTGACATCACCCACGCCGCGATTTGTACGCCAGACACATTCAGGACAATTTGACAACTTTCACTCGACGACAACTGGATATAATTCTACGACTGGTTAAAAATCGACGAAATCGCTCTCTCGTGCTATTATCATGAGAGTGATATGCAAAGTGAAAAATGGCTATTCTCCTTTTTAAAAGTTTTTACATCAGAAGCGTCATTATTCAAGATTGAAATATGATATTATTTCATGAAAAAATTTTTTTTTTATATTTATGAAGAATTGTAAGCAAAAAAACATTGTAAGGAAAAAAATCAAGGCAGGTCAGACGAGGGATGGCGCCGCGTGTTATTTACAACGTTGTCAATCGACGTGGCCCGGCCAGCGCAACAGTCGCGTAAGCATCTATCGAAATAAATGTGCGAAATAAATCCTGTGCGAATATCGCGTGCGTATTTTACGACGTAACAGCTGCGTGCGCGTCAGACGTTAGACCAAAATTTCTCTTCTTCCCCGAGGAAGAAAAAGGAACAAAATTAGATCGCGAGACGACGAACCGACCGTTGGCGCCGATCGCGATGTTCGAACTGATTGCGATTATCGAAGTCACAATCGATGTGAATAGCTTCGCGCTGTTTCATATCGCGCGACGGATAACCTAACTTAACCTAACACCATCACTCGCTTTCAGTTTCACTTTGACACTTTCCGATAAATCCGTCATCTTATAAGTGACGTATAGAAACGGCGTCTTACTAATCATTATACGCAATCATTTATTAAACACATCTTCGTGTATGCGCACTCTTTATCTATTATCATGAGAGTGATATGCAAAGTGAAAAATGGCTATTCTCCTTTTTAAAAGTTTTTACATCAGAAGCGTCATTATTCAAGATTGAAATATGATATTATTTCATGAAAAAATTTTTTTTTCTATATTTATGAAGAATTGTAAGCAAAAAAACATTGTAAGGAAAAAAATCAAGGCAAAAATATTTGCAATAAATAAGACGAGAATGTAAGAGACACAATATTTTATTAAAGAAACTTTGCTTTTCGCAATATTTGGCAGATGCCATTCTACTCTTATTATTCACTTTGCAATTATAATGTGAACGTTGTGTGTTGGACTACGCGTTAAAATATTCGATGTTCTGCCATCTATTGGCACGCGTTAGAAATTAATTTCCCAGCAATGTGTAAATTTGCAGAGTGGATAAGATATCAGAGAGAGAGAGAGAGAGAGAGAGAGAGAGAAAGATTAATATTATGGAATATTATAATATCGTTTCATAAAATAGAAAATCATTCTCTAAAAAAAACTATTTTTACTTAGTTGTAGAAAACTCATTTTACTAATTTCTTTTATGTAAAAACATAGATATTCAATGTTTTTTTCTATCAAACACACATTTTTATAGTAACAATATTAATAATGGTAAAAACATTCATACTATATCATTGTCAAACATAAATAAATTTTGCAATATGTTTAAGTAGAACACGTCTATAATAATATTTCGTGTCCTTTTCACAATATAAAATTTTTATAATAAATATTATTTCACACACAAAATGTCAATCAAAAATATAAAAAATAATTTGGAAACCTCTTTGCTTTATATCAGACATTAAAATCGTTAAACAAACAACAAAACAATTTAAAAAATTGTACTTTTGAAAAAGTTAGTCAAAAATATACTGCGTGCTATTAATTACACACAGCTGTACACAGTGTTTTTTCAGATACAGTGTGTAACAATAATAAATATTACTGCATATAACATAAAAACTTAGATCCTTGAACGGCATTCCTAATTAGTACATATTATTAGATATTTGCCACGTTTATTATTATGATAAAATAAAATATATGCATGACTGATGATTACCTGTGAAGTTACTGCTGCTATTGTTCAATTGATATTTGACAAGGATTAAATAAATCGTTCGAGCGTTCGAGGTGAGGGAAAGGAAGACATTTTGAAGGGAAGATAAAGCAAGTTCACCACTTTGTTGAACCAATAGGGAATTTTCATATGCAGTTTCAGCTTGATATGGCAAAAACGTTGTCGCATCCCACCAGTAGAAATTAAACTTTGCTCGTTTAATATGATCCCAAACTGAAATAATAAATCTGTGATATAAACTAGTGGTGAATCAATTTGAATTCAGCATAAAAATAAATATAACTTACGTAGCGGTGCATTGATATGATCGACAGATGCTATGACTCTAATATTGGGAATGGCTGCTAGACTAGCAAGGACGTTTTGAGCTTTACTTGAACGTAGCATTATACCATCAATATTATGAATTATTAAATAGAGCCGATCATCAGGATTATTGCTCAAGATCTTTTCAATAACTTCTAGACAGTCATTAGAGTTTGTTGGACAATCTAAATCTAATATATCCACTATTATGTTATCGAGTATCTGAAATAGAATTTACAAGTTATATCTTTAATACTATATTTTTTTAGTTAATAATACAATAATTCTATTGACGTATATTTCACTTACATCCTTTATTGATAAACTGGGAAAAAATCCATTTATAACCAATGTTGGATGATCGGCTATGATTTCATTGTGAAAATCATTAATTAAATGTCTTTTTGATCCTAGACCATGGATTAACAGACTGTAACCTTCTCTACAATTTAATGCAAGTTTTAGAATTTATAATCAAATTTTATATTATAAAAAACTAGAAATTAAATAATTAAAAGACGATATTATTTAATACTTACTCCATTATAAATTGCCACATAGAAAAAAATGATTTATAGTTTTCTGTTAATGAACAAATATGTTTCTTGTGTATTGTAGAAATATGACTTTGGTTTTTTAATAATTCATCTAATGTTTCTTCAGTAAGACGAGCATTTCGAAGCCTGCCTAATGTATGATCAGATGTAAGTGCCTTTTCCGATTGAGATTCAAAATATTCATCAGTCTTTATATGCTTTAAAAGTTTAAAAATATATACAATTAGACATTATATTAATAATATATGTAATGCTAACAATGTTATTATATGTATAACATGTTATATAGATATACACAAAACTCATATAAACTTTGCACAATACTTACTAAAATAAGCTATAAGTTTTATCAAATATGTGTCCGAAAATTAATTGTTTCCAAATTGTAAAACAAATGCTTTTATCAATTGATATCTGGATCATAGCAAGTGTATAAAGTAAAAGTTATCTCTGCATTTGTAGATAAACAATTTTTAGAATAATACAATACAAGAGTTTCTTACTTGCATATAAAAATACATACTTATTACTTGCATATAAAAATACATACTTATACTTATTTGTCTCCTCTATTAGTAATTACTTAAACTAATTACTAATAGAGGAGATGACAGAGGAATAACTTATAAAAACAATTGCTTTGTAGAATCATATGTTTTGCTAATGTTTCTTTTATTTTGATGAACTTCAATAATGAAGAACATGTCAAAATATAAATTTAAATTTATTCAACGTATCAAATACCTTCTATAATGAAAGAAAGCATTTTTATCTTATAAATCGCAAACAATTAATTTTGGTAACGCATGACTTTTGTATTCAATTACATTTACCATAGCTTTTGTGTTTATTGATAAGTACTATTTAATTATATATAGTCATGTACATAATTAATATTATATATAGTTAATTAATCTCAACTTACATAATCCTTGTAAGCAATAGATTTACGTCCTCTTCTTGTTCTTCTAGGTGTATTTTGTACTTCAAGTTTTGGTAAAGATTTCTGTAGCCTTTGTTTACCTCTCCTAATATTGTTTTCTTCCTCACTTTCATCAGAATTTTCACTATCTTTGCTTCTATCGGATATCTCATCGGATTCGGAACTAATTTCTATATCTGTGGGTACATATTCACTATCCTCTGATATACTTTCATCACCACTTGAATTTACACTAGGCAAACATCGTTTTCGAGAGACTACTAAATATAAGAAAAAAAAATTAAAAAAGATATCAAAAGATAAAAATTTTTTAATAATTTATACCAATCTGTTCAAAAAAATATAATACTTTTTATTTTTATGTTCTCAGGGTTAGATTTCAAATTTTTATTTTTTGAGTTTGTTTTAACAACCCTTTCAAGAACAATTTTTAAAGTTGGAAGTGTTTTGAAACTTTTTGGAGTCTCAGGTGTACGACATTGATTGGCTTTAAGCATCATGCTATTTTTTTTAGTTGGTGTTTGAAATGTGTATAATTTTCGTCCACTTACATCCTTTTCAGAAAACAGTTCTAAGAAAAAAAAAGAGAGAAATATATTAAACGATATAATATTAAATAAAAGTAAATTATATGAATAAATAATGATACAAAATATAATAAAAGTTTATAGAAATCTTTATCAATTACCAAGTGGCTTTTGTACATCTTCTTTTATACCTTCAAGCTGCTTTTCCACTTCAGTTTCCAATGTATCAATTGGTGCTATAAAATATAAACATACTATGTAGGCTATGACACGTATCATGTTCATATATGATATAATTTCAAAAGATGTAGTATATAAATATATATTAAAGAATATTAAACAGATTATAAAATGTGTCTATATCAAATTGTATAATACTATAAAAATATTACAAGAAATATAATAAATTATATTAATATAATCTTACGAGAATTCTCGCGTGTTTCCTCGAAGCTATCCTCCGTGTATTTTACAATAGCTTTTATTCGCGTAGATCTTCTCAAATTCTTGGGAGACGTCATATTTCACACATGTACTGAATTTTCATAGATACAATTGAAATTCTTTACGTTGTGTTTAATTATTAGAGAATCAAATATACAGCACGAAAAAGAGTTCCTCCATTACTTCTCGCGTATCTGATATTCTGTTACAATTCCGTTGTTTGGCGCCATTTATGAGCTTTCTGGGCTGATATTACATTTGTGCGACAAAAATTTAATCGAATGTACCGATTGGCTATCGAATAGAGAATTTCTAGGGTTTCAAAAGTTCCTTGCGATAGCAACCAATCAATATGTTGTATGACAAATGTGATGGCGCTATAATCAAAAGTACACATATCACTTCCGTAATTATTTTACTATTAATATTATGAGTTTTATGAATATTATGGTATTTACTTTACTTTTTTTCTGAATTAATTTTCTACTTTACTATGAGTTAATCCTTGGATGTAAATTGGTACATATCTGGTACATAATGTATCAATTTTATTCAATATGATATTTTCAATTTGCATAATTTCAATATTTTATATATTTTATATAAAATATCATATTGGATAAAATTGATACATTATGTACCAATTGGCATCCACGTTTCGGGTAACACAGTACTACTGCCTTATTAACATTGCTCCACGCGAGTATGTAGTTTAGACAGATGGCGCAATGCAACGGCAATTAATATTTCGTGGACGGGATTTTTCGGAGCATTGGTCATCTCTCCCTTCATCGTGGCCATGTAGTTTCAAGCGTCTGTAAAATAGACGTAGAAGCGCTGCTGTACGGGACCGAAAGCTATCGTTTGTACGAAAAACGCTGGGATGGCCGCTCTCAGGGATGTTTCTGCTATTAGTGAAGATTCGGTAACAAAATTAAATACACAATTGAATAAGTCTATGGTTTTAATGGAAGACGCTGTAGATACTCCGCCTCAAAATCATAAACGTAAATCTATCACAATTAATACAAAAGCGCAACCACGTAGTGTAACTAATAGTCCTGCGGTTAAATCCCGTAAGAGTATCTTGAAAAAATCTGATAAAACGTTCAACGAAGATTCAGCAAACAATGGAATTGTTGAGATGAATGGTAGCGCTGAAGAATTAGGCAATGCAACATCTCAGAGATTATCGTCATCTGCCTCGGTTTCATCAAGACCACATACTGTAAGACAATCATTAATTATATTCTTGAAAAATTAATGATACGATTACTCAATTATATAGAAATTATCTTTTTATATATTTTTTAGCTTCAAGAAATAGTTCAGAAAGAGACACTAGAAGAAGAAAATATATCCTCCACGTTTAGTCTGGAGGATATATCGGACAGTGAAGACATTTGGGTTATGGATCTTCCCAGATCAGTAAGTTATATTTAATGAAACTAAGTTAAAGAAAAATAAGTTAATGAAACATTATACAAATTTTCTTAATGCTTTAAAATGTCAAGGATAAAGAATCTTATTTTTACATAGATAGATACACAAGAACTTCGTGGTCAAATGATAGCCTTTGAAGATAAATCAAAATTTAAAATTAAAGACGAACGATATTGTATAGTTGCGCAAAATACGAACTACAATGTTACATGTGTTTTTAATACCAAGAGGACTTCACACATGTATAAGACTGGTAACTTATTTCATTCAATAGGAATCAAACAAAACAGAGAAAGAATGCATGTTTTTTCTTTGTACATCATTTATGTATTAATTTTTTAATATTTTCTATGTAGTAAATATCAAGCCAGCTGGTTCATTATCTGTAAGGAGGAAATTATCTGGAGCACGGGACGTAAAACCAGTATCTATAGAGAACTCTGGTGTGCAGTTCCCTAATGATTTAAAAACAAGACATCCATTGTTTGGTGTTATTCGTGAACGTAAGAGAAGATCGAGGAAACGTAGCGTACCTAAAACACACTAGGAATATAATGAAATTAATTGGAGCAGATTTTATATATAATTGTATTAAAGAAATGAGGGATACTTGATATAAGAATTTATGTAAAACAACTATCTTTGCAAGAATTTTTATCTTTTCACTATAACGATTACAAATATTTGTATAAATATATATTTTTATGAATGCATTCGCGCAGACGCAAATCATACGATGAAGACATTCAGTGCATTAGAATAAAACATCAAATGTATAAAATATTCTATATTTAATATAGAATATAGACTATGTATTTATACACAGTGAGCTATTTAAACTAAGTAACATTAAATTTCATTTTTTTTTTTAAATTACATTGTATCACTGCTAAATATCTTTTCAAAAGACTTTATCACATCAACTCTTAACGAAAAAATGTAACGCTTTTTGTATCCAACGCATATATGATAAATCTTAATATCATTTAAAATATTTCGATTTCCAAATTGCCCTACACATGGTAATTATGATAGAAATATTAATTTATCTTTCTACTATATTATACGGACTATCAGTTATACTTTAAAAGACTAAAATCGATGTTAATTTTCAGGATGTATCTATATTTTTCAATCGTGGAAAGAGGTTATTTAACAGCTGCGAGCGGCGCAGACTCGTTAGAAAATTTCCGGATATTGGGCAAATACAAACCCCGAACAAAGACCCTATTATCATTCGCATCTGAGAAACAAGGTACGAAATAACAGATAGGTACAACAATTTGTCTTACAATAACAATGTTTATTTATCTTTAAATGTCAAACATAATACCAGCTAAATATATTAGCCGTGTCATTAATAGTTCTAGGGTCCTAGTCACATCTTATCTTAAGTTATTTATTTTAGTGACACTTCGCGCAACGCCTAGTGACAAACCGCGGAATAGCGGTGCATACATCCGCTCGTGCGCGATCGCGAGCGCGCACCCAACCACATAAATCCCGGGACAGTAGAATACTGTAGAAAAATTTCCCAGTAAAGAGAGAGGATTGTTAGTCGTGAGGCGAGTAAGTAAATAAAGGACCGTGCGAATATATAAATATATATATGTATATGTGCGTGTATATATATGCATATATATTCGATACTGTTTGAAAGAGATGCGCGTGCGAGCTTGGTGAAAACTATCGTCATCGAGAATTTTCTCGCGGGTTCCGAAGAATCGTGAGAACGTTTTGTTAGGAGCTGTCTCGGGATTAAGGATTGAGGTTAACGCGTGCAGGGTAATATGACCAAGTTTCGAGCTACTTCGAACAACCCCTCTGGCGGATGGATCGTAGAATCTCGAGTGACGTTCGCAGCAGCTAACAGCCGTCGTTCTCGTCGTCGTCATCGTCATCGTCATCGTCATCGTCATCGTCATCGTCATCGTCATCGTCATCGTCATCGTCATCGTCATCGTCATCGTCATCGTCATCGTCATCGTCATCGTCATCGTCATCGTCATCGTCATCGTCATCGTCATCGTCATCGTCATCGTCATCGTCATCGTCATCGTCATCGTCATCGTCATCGTCATCGTCATCGTCATCGTCATCGTCATCGTCATCGTCATCGTCATCGTCATCGTCATCGTCATCGTCATCGTCATCGTCATCGTCATCGTCATCGTCATCGTCATCGTCATCGTCATCGTCATCGTCATCGTCATCGTCATCGTCATCGTCATCGTCATCGTCATCGTCATCGTCATCGTCATCGTCATCGTCATCGTCATCGTCATCGTCATCGTCATCGTCATCGTCATCGTCATCGTCATCGTCATCGTCATCGTCATCGTCATCGTCATCGTCATCGTCATCGTCATCGTCATCGTCATCGTCATCGTCATCGTCATCGTCATCGTCATCGTCATCGTCATCGTCATCGTCATCGTCATCACCGTCGTTCGTGTCGATTGCGTTAAAAGTGTGCTTATTGCGTTTACATAAATGGAAAGCTGAATCGGTCCCGTCCGCGTCGCGTCGTCGCGTATATTTCAGGTTTGCACGATCATCCCTCGGAGTGTCGAGAGGGACCACAGAGATAGATGCATACGGGAGAGAGAGAGATCGGCGCAACAAAGATTGAGACGAAGAGTCTCTCATTCTCAAATGTAATAGAAAGAGACGACGCAATCGGCGATAGCAGTACACGGTAGCAATCCATCTCTGTCGCTCTCGCCGCGTCGACACCGTTCGCGCTCTCCCTACCACCTACTACTACGACTATCCCTCCCTGTCATCCTCCTTCTGTCTGTCCCTCTCAGCCACCCGCTCTCTCTCTCTCTCTCTCTTTACCTCACCCCGTCTCTCTCGCCTACGACACCGTTTGCGCTCTCCCTACCACCTACTACTACTCTCAGCCACCCGCTCTCTCTCTCTCTCTCTCTCTCTCTCTCTCTCTCTCTCTCGCCTACCATCGTATCCCTCTTTCCTCTCCCCCCCCCCTCTTCTTTGAGAATCGCGTCGCGAGAGACCGTCGTCCTTGCGTACTCGCGTATACGCTCGCGACCGAGAAGGCACCGAGAGGCGGAATTTACGTGTCATGCCCCACCACGCCGGCCATCCGCGGCAGATTTTCGCGTAGGTCTCTCTGTTATGGCGTAGCCAGTGAAACGTCTCACTCGCACCCATTTGACGTTTCTCGCTAGGCCTTTCGCAGACGCCACCAACAGCTGTTTCGTCCGATCGTCGCCCTCTCGGTTCGCGTTTCGTCGTGTACGAGACAGAGAGAGAAAAGGAGGAGAGGGAGACGGAGAGACGCGCGCGAGAAAGAGAGAGAGAGAGAGAGACGGTGACCCTTTCCCTGTAATACTGTGTGTGCAAGGAAATTTTTTTTCCCATTGTCGTCGACGACCTCAAATCATCACGTACGGGACGGAGAACGAATTCTTGTCATCTCGGGCGAGGACGAGTCATCGTTGTCGTGCGTAGGGCGTCGTGCGAGATTCACGTCTTGTGTGTAATTGTGCGAGAATTCCGGTATGTCTCCTTTGTTTGCTACATCTCTCGCTGTTCCTTCTCTTTTTTCTCACTCTCTTTCTCTTTCTCTCTATTTTTCTTGCATTCTCTTTTTCTCTCTTTCCAATCTGACAGCTCCTGTCAAAACGGAACCCGTGGTCATGACCTGTCATCGTCCTCTTATCGTCGTTTCGATTGCGCGCTTTTTATATATTATTTCTCTTCCTTTCTCTCGCTCGAGCGTATACCTGTTTTGAATCAAACGCGAAAAGTGCGATTGACGGAATACAACTCTGAAACCGAGACCTCGGATTTCAATTTAAAATGACTCGCTTCGCTATCTTTCGTTCGTCTATCTTTTGCGTCGCGAGAAAAAGTACCGTACTCGTGTTCACGTTTACGTTACGTCGCCCCCCACGACCGATAGCAACAGTTCGCGTAAAATGTTTAGATTGTCGCGCGATTCGTCGCCATGCAAGAATCGAAACGTCACTCGTCGAATATTTCGCGATCGGATAAAAAACGCGCCATCCGCCGCAATTATCTCCTCAATATGTGTGGCAGGCGACCTAAATACAGTTCGATAGTTGACAACTTGCGGGTGCAACGCTCTGTTTCAGATCGGGAAGAGGTAGCAGTGTATAAAAGGAAGTTGCAAGTACTGTCAATTACTTAAAACCAGAGAAGTGACGACTTTGCGTGTAAGTAAAATTTGCACATCTAGATTCGTGATATAAAAAATTTGACAAATGTATAATTGTATAGTAATAGATGGATGACGAAAAAAATTGTAGCTTTCAAATCGAGTAACGTAATTAAATATCAACATATTTATTTATATTTCTCTTTTTGACCTTACAATTACTATCTTTTACAGACTTTGGCACTTAGCTAAATATTCGTGATTTGTGTCTATCTTGTGACATTTACAAGATCGCCAACAAAAATGTCAGTATTGAATCAAACTGGAGAGGATGCAGTGGAATGCCCTTTATGTATGGAACCTTTGGAGGTGGACGATCTGAATTTCTTCCCCTGCACCTGTGGGTATCAAATATGCCGTTTTTGTTGGCACAGAATTCGTACCGACGAGAATGGTTTGTGTCCCGCGTGTCGGAAGGCCTATTCTGAAAATCCGGCTGATTTTAAACCCCTTACTAAGGAAGAAATAGCAAGGTATTTCGAAATAATTTAATTATTTATATTAATATTATATATATTATACTTTAATTGAGAAGCACGATTTTATTCTAAAACTATCTCTCCCACTCCGTTTTTTTAGATTGAAAGCTGAGAAGAGATTAAAGGATCAACAACGGAAGCAGAAAGTTACAGAAAATCGGAAACATCTAGCAAATGTGAGAGTAGTACAAAAAAATTTAGTTTTTGTAGTAGGATTACCAATGCGACTAGCAGATGCAGATGTAAGTATATTCTTGATTAATTAACTGCATATAATTAATATTGATAGCTCCATACAACTAGTATTGATAACGCGTATAGACCTTTGTAAACATCATCTTTTAAGAAAAAAGATTATGATCTATAATACTTTGCATGCTTTAGGTTTTAAAGAAACACGAATATTTTGGAAAATTTGGGAAGATACACAAAGTCGTAATTAACCAGAGTACTTCCTATGCAGGGTCTCAAGGCCCCAGTGCTTCGGCTTATGTTACTTATCAAGTGAGTTATTTTACTATTTTTTTTCTTTTTTTTTTTTTTTTTTAAGTGGTATTTAAATTCCAATTTTTATCTCAGCTTTTATGGGTACTTATAACGTAATTTTACAATTATATTTATGTACATAATGATAATTTTTGTACATTATTTAGCGTCAAGAAGATGCGCTACGTGCTATAGAGGCTGTGAATAACATTGTTGTGGATGGACGGACAATAAAAACATCATTGGGAACGACAAAGTACTGTTCGCATTTTATGCGTAACCAAGCCTGTCCGAAGCCAGAATGCATGTACCTGCACGATCTTGGGGACCAGGAGGCATCGTTTACGAAGGAAGAGATGCATCAAGGAAAACATCAAGAGTATGAACGCAAGCTTGTGCAATCGTTACATGCACATGTATCTTCGGTGCAACGGTACAATGTTTATTTTGGCATAACAAAATGATATGGTTTCTTGGAACTATTTGCATACATGAGATTCTAATTTCAGTTTTTTAATTCACAATAATCTGTATTCATAGGAAACCAACACCGTCACCACCTGTAACAAGCAGTATTGTTAGGGAAAGTGGAACTGTAAATTCACAAAGTAAAGAGGCGTGGCCTTCGTTGCAGCCAGGACAAACAAATAGTGAGTTTTTCTAAATAATCTACAAAAGTCACAAAATGAATTTTTGTAAGTATAAATACTGTTAAAAAAGGATAAGGTAATCAGGTCATGAATAGAATTTTGTAAGAATTTTAAATATTATACATATTAATATTCTGTTTTTAGGCACACAAACCAATTGTAAAGAAATATCATCTGTGCAAACAGCTTCGCAACATAACAATGTAACGAGTGGAAGCGGAACGGTAGTTCAACAAAGTCATATATCCTCTGGAGTGTCTACACATCAACAGAACAACAATAATAAGGGTGAAAATGGCGTGGGTGTACGACGGGGTAAAAGTAACAGCGAGAGTAAGGCACAGGCAGCTCGAAACAAACATAAAAATAGTCAAAATAAAGAAAAACACGGTAGTCGTACGACGTCGCGGTCCGAATCAAATTCAATCAACACACAGAGTAGTTCACAGTCACAAATCACCGGACAGAAAGATGTTAGAAACTTTTCCGCTGATACGAATAGTGAAATATTACAAAAATTAGGTAACAAGTGTAAATTGGAACAACAGCAGCAACAGCCACAGTCGCAACAAATTAGCAAAACATCAAAATTAGTTCAATCACAGTCTCATGAGATTAAAGTAAATGGTACGTTACAAAATGGGGAACGTCGGCATTCGGATAGTGAAACGGATCATCAACGCGAAGGTAGCACGCCAGCAAGTACAATTTCAAGCACGGAAGACTCGAATGTAAATCACCAAGCCGAACATTTAGCTGAATCGAGCGAGGAAAACAATGGTGCTGTTCTTTTGGGTGAGTTCCTTATGTTGCTGATTATCGCGATTATTTCTATACATATCATTTTTATGGAAAAACATATGTACAAAACGTAAAATTGTTTAAATGAGATACTAAAAAGAACGTTATGAACGAATTTCATTAATATAACTTATGATTACAAGGAATGTTACATTATATACTTGGCGATATATAAAATTATTTTTGGATTAATTACGAAATATTTTAATATAAAATATGAAAGAATTATCTTTGACCAAGTTATGTTGTTAGATGAATACATAACTATATTTTTAATAGTGCATATTACATTAACAAAGTATATACATAAAGTATTATATGTACTTTTCATCAAAATTTATTATTTTAATCTTTAATAGCGTTTGGAAGTATCTATTATGTGATATTACTTTATTAGGAAAGAATTTTATATTTCTCTTATAGTAAAATGTGATGTATTTCTGATTTTCTCTCTCTCTCTCTCTCTCTTTCTCTCTTTCTCTTTTGCTTTTCAATTTATTAGAGATTTGAAAATCAGAGACAATTGTGTTAATGACATATTAATGTATCCAATGATTAAAATTATGTCGTGATAATATAATATCAATATATAATAATATCTTTATTATGTTACGAGTAATTACAATTTAGTAGAGACATTAAATCTACTTATTTTTTGCGTTAAATATATATCGTGTTGTTGGACTGCAACAAATAATAACAAACAATTTTAAAAAATGTACAGTATGTCAAAATGTTTTATGATTATATTCACAAATACTGTAGAATAATATTAAATAGTTATTGATATATGCCAAAATAAAGAGAATTCTTGAAAAACAGTGGTAGCCGTTTTTTTGTGTTTTTTGTGTGTATACTTAATTTTATTCCTTTTAAGTTACAATGAGAAATAAGTGCTGGTATGGTTATTAGTTATTTAATCAATTCAATGATTGATATATATTATATTTTTCCAAATTATTTGGGTACACTGTTTTCACCTTGTGATATACTTTCATCTCTGGATATTTTTATTATTATAAGAAATATATAACTTATTTGATAGGATATGCATTTCAATGTGCTTGTTGTATATCTTTTGTTGAAAGAAATAATTTGAATAGCTGTTTATTCTGGCATTATAAGAGTATAGAAATGATTTTGATTACGCGTC
>NW_021850877.1:426943-450068 GCF_003651465.1 Formica exsecta
GTCGTGTAGTGTAGAGATTTTTGCGCATCATCTGTAGGTTCGTCTCCAGCTAGCACAAATTCATCACAAGGTGCCAACCAACCACCACCACCAGGATTACACAACGGATCTCAAATGCAACTCAACCATCGGTCAATCTTTCAGCCGGACAATAACAGTTTCTTCAGTTCAAACACCTTTCAGAAAATATCAACCACCACTTTAATGCCACCTAATTCTCTCACAGGTATGTATACTAACACAAGTTATTTTTTGTTATACAGAATGTACTTTGCTATATTAAATACAGTTGTAATTATTATAATTTTTTGATATTTGAATAGACAAAAATATTAAAAGGGACAATGTTTTATTTTCAAGAAAAACATTATTGAGGAGTAGGGAATTTTAGAATTAATCTAGTCACTCTTATCCTGCACATTTTTATACAATATTGTAACTGGCGAGAGAATTATCAATGAATTTTATTCGATGTGTAGCAAACACAAATCTGGATTGGACGAGTACGGGAGTGGCTTCGATACCCGACTCTTTACCTACAGTTCATTCTAGCGAAGATTGGCAAGCAGCTTTCGGCTTTCAGACCGAATCAACTCGAACGAATCATCTTATATCAAAATCCAGCCCATCTGAATCGCCGAATGTAACATTCAATTCCGAGGGTTTTGTTGATGAGAATGTTTACATAAATGCACCGTACACTACTACTCTCACAGAGTCATCATCAGATACCTTCACGCCTACTTTACTTGTAAATTCACCCGCGTCTAAATTTATGGCAGACTTTCAACAAAATTCATTACAACAAAGGCTTAATATGCAAGTGAGTAAGATAATGATAAAATTTTCGAATTACATGTCTAAAAAATAACACGAGATGTCTTTTACATATGCAAAATTTTTTAGCAAAGAGAAATATGATTCAGCAGATTATTAATATCATATGTACAATTTCTAAGGTGCAACAGAATCAAGAAAATTGTGAATACATAAAACAGAATGGCCATGCTACACTGGAGGAAGTTCGAAATCATCGTGATGCAGGGTCAGACGTGAAAGCGGACGATGATTTAGGTTTCGATCCTTTCCACGAGACGCAGAAGGCATTAGCTGAACTTATGGAAAATGAAATGCAGATACAACAACAGAGGATATATCAACAGCAGCAACAACAAAGAGAACGAGAGGAGCAAACTAGGGTGCATCATCAACAAACTCTCGCAAGCCTTGGCCAGCAACATTTTCCACAAGTAAATATCTTGTTTAATATATTCTTATGTGTTTTGAAAATTACATGTGGATAGGAGCTTCTCATTTTCTAACAGTATTATTAATAAAATACATTATGTGGTAACATTTGGTTAAATATTTTAAAAGAATGTCTGATACACTATTAGTATTAATTTAGTATTTTGCATAATATGCATACAAATAAAATTTATGGAAACAAATATTCTTTTAGGTTGCGCATATAGCACACTTGCAGCAACAAGCTCAGCACTTGCAAAATCTTCAAGTGCTTCAATCGCATTCCCTTCTGTCTCGTCTTCCACAAAATCTACTACAAAGCGGCGCGCAGAGCCCTGCACAAGGCACCGTGACGGCTAACAGTTTAGGACAACGTAGTCGCCTTCCGCCACCGGGTTTCCTTGGTTCCACGCCAAATCACATGAATTCATTTGGTCTCGGTATACCACGTCCAGCACCAACGAATAGCGCCCTCTCTGGTTAGTGTTTCTCCAATTTTTCCAGGCATCAGGAATCATAGTGCACAGTGCGTGAAGTTTACATACGTATACGATAATTTATCGTAACCGTAGACAAAGATAAGTTGTCGATCTATCCGCGAATTTTCATGATATAATTTTGCGAAAATTTATACACGAATTTATTTGGGTAAAGTGAGTCACGACAAGTGTCAATTATATCTATAGATTAAGATTGATGGAGTGTCGCTATCCGTGATTTATGGGTTATGTTTGCAGGTGCGCAACCGCCCCAACAGAGTGCATATCTTCCCAATGGAAGCCCACTTCTCAACACACAAAGTAATAATACTTACATCTTTTAATATTCCAAGTATTTCAAAAATATTTTTCGTATGTATGTCATATTCTTAATACTCGATCGATTTATGACAGATATCGGCAAGTGCACAAGTGATGCGGTCTATACTCTGAAAGATTGGTGTGAAATTAATAATCAGCAGCAACAGCAGCAATTTCACCATCAAGCTTTGCATCAGAAGGGATGGAATAATTTCGGACCTATCGCAGACTGGACTTCGATCGATCCGGCTATAGTTACCTCGTCTAGACCTCTTCCATTCCAAACTACCAGCACATGGCAGTTTCCCCATATTCATCCCTCTCACACTGTAGCTCATAATGCGCAACAGGTACAGAATTTTGTGTGTTTAAATATGTCTTGGCAATTCGAATTTATTATCTATCGTAATTGCGAATATTGAGTGTGCTAGTCATTATAAATATAAAAAAAAAATTTGCATCACGCGCAGGAACAGAATGCATCTGCTCAGCATTGGGCGATGCAACCACCTCCTGGTTTTGCAGCACCTACGACCACAGGACAGTTGAATAATCCACAGCCGAGCGCGACCGCACAACCACACACTAAACTCATCTCTGCGGGATCAGAAATCGAAAGTAAGTTGATCGCGATCAAGCTCTGTGCAAACTAAAAGAAAGTTCCTTTATAATAGCGCCGTAGTGCGAGATATACAGAGCGTCTATATTGCAGACCTATAAGTCTTATGTGAGGCGAATGACTCGAGGCGTCGTAATGTTTCCGGACGTGACAAGATCAAATCCAGCAAATGAAAGAAAAAAAGCGACAGTCGATAATGTACGTTTTCCTAACACTCTTCTATATCTCAACGTTTTATTTTAAATCATTTATTTGTGCGAGTATTTACTCGAATAAAATATCAGAATAATATGAGTTAATGCGTACTCCCACAATGTAAGCAAAGATTATATGTCAATATACATTTCTTTCACGATATCATCATTATTATCTGAGTTAAAGGAACAATTTATCATATTTCAAAGTTTCTGACTTTATATTCATTATAAGAAAATTTCATGTAGGATCTGAGGAATTAAATGAATGAATGACGATTAAGAAATTGAGGAATGATCACAATATTTTGCAACTGCATATTTCCTTTTTCTGAATTTTCATTATCGAGATATTTACTTTGCAACATATTAAAATAGAAAAACGATATATTCTATGTTTACAAAGATTGAGAAAAAAATAATTAGAAAAAATACAAATATAATAAAATTTTTATTATTTAATTTGGTATCTGTCATGATTAGAAAAACATGTTTTAAACTAAAAACTTTATTGTTTTATATTTAAAAGCTCTCTAGTGTTGTATTAAAAAAAATTATTATATTTGTATCACTATCTAATACAATAGACTTTTTCTATTTTAAGATGATTGAAGAAACCGCACGCCGCGTATGCGCGTTTTCTTGATTTTGAGATTATTCCTTAATCTGTGTTCCATTATTCTCATAAGGCAAGACACATATGTAGAATGAAAATATTCTGTTTGTTCATTTTCTCATTCTAACGTGGTTATGTGGTACATGTGAGAAGAATAAAATAGCAGCGGAAGAAAATCCCAATTGAGAGGAAAAGGACTGATTTGGAAAAAAAATTCTTAAAATAGAAAAAAATTGACTCTAGATACTATACGTTATACTATACATATTTTTTGCTATTTTATAATATTGATTCAATCTATCATATTAAAATATGATTGATATATGCTTGTCCAATGGTTTAAAAAAACCAGAATCCTTTTATGATATAATGATTAATGTCATGTTACAGTAAAAACACAAGCATGCAATTTTATTATCTTTGCACATAACTTTTCCATGAGTACGTCACACATTGGGGCCTTTCTTTTTTTTTTTTTAAAGCGGATTCGCTATTAAAAAAAAGAAGAAAAGATCTGCTAAAACTTAGTTTTGATAATTATTTTAATGGGATATTTTCATTTATATCGTGAATCTTGAATCGATTAAATACCCAGGTCATACAGATTATATAAGAAAAAATTATTCTATCCTAACTGAAAAATAATTGCGATATCTCTGTGATATCGATAAAGCTATCGATATGTTGTATCGATGTTAACGAGAGGAAAACTACAAAGACAACTGTCTGAAAAAATCAACAACGCAACAGTGTATTTTATTTACGAATGTAAAGTGAGATAGAAAAGAAGAACCAAGCGAAATATTAAGACACGATATACGATGAACGATACGAGAAACGTTTGATGTACCACGATGTACATATGATGCGAATTATACGTTGAACGAAAGTTATTCCCGACAGGTGATATTAAATATATATATCTGCCGATTTAAAAGTGCATAACGAAGAAACGTCACATATAATACAAGAGAACGAGAGAGAGAGAATGAGATAATAAAATTATAATTATAAAATTTAATTCAGTATAAGGTAATCGAAAAATATACGATAATGCGCAATGAAAATCCCTGTGAGTTTTCTTTTCGCCTTTTCTTATATGCATTCCTTATCAACTTTTCTCCATTTACTAATTAGTTTAATTATTTTATTGATTTCAGTAGTTTTTCTTTCATTATCTTTGTATATAAATAATACTTACATCATATTATAATACATAAACGCGCAGAGAGCCATATATTCGGTTGCACGAAGTACATGACGCATATATAAGAAAAAAAATTTGTGTTGATTTTCGATTACTATCATAACTGGATGTATATAAGAACTGTAATAAATATTAATATGTAATTATATTAAAATTATCTTTTTAACATTTAACTTTTAAAAATATATTTGTTTATTAATATTGACTTTGTATGTATATACAACACAACTAATGAATGTATCTACATTTCGTTCTTTCCGCGTCGTATTTTTCTCTAGCATGCATGCGTCATCTATATATTCAGGATTCATTGTTTTAGAATTATCAGTTAATTTAATTTGCGACACCTTGTATACACTGATGCCGAATGAATATGTATGTTTTCTCTGCCTGCGATAATCTATCGAAATATATCGATTGATGAAATTGCGAGACGTAGAATCGAAGGATCGGGTACTAATTTGGTTATGTTTTGTTGCGAGATTAAGCGCACACACACACAAGGTTTGTAACAGAGAGAAGTCTTCTCTCACAACATCCAAATAATTTATAATGGAGGAAATGCAAAAGAAGCTTCAGACTGAAGCTGACACATTAAGACAGATTCATAAAGGTAAAGAAATGTTTGATTTTTTTAAAAAAGTTTCATAGGCTATTTTGCCTTTATTATATTATTTTTATACATATCAATTTGCATTTGCAGAGTACAACAAAGTGCTGAATCAAAGGCGACAATTGGATGGACAGTTGAACGAGAACATTATGGTAAAGGAAGAATTAGAGCTCCTAAAGGAAGAAAACGACGTGTTCAAACTAATAGGGCCTGTGCTTGTGAAACAAGATCTGTACGAAGCTAAACAGAATGTTGACAAGCGTATCGATTATATTAAAGCTGAATTGTAAGTTTTATCGATCAGAATTAAATTTTTGCATTTGACCAGGTTTATTTATAAAGATGAATTTTTCAGGAACCGAGTGGATGGGTTGATGTCTACCTTAGACAAGAAACTGGACACGCAAAAAGATATAATAGACAAATTACAACGTGCGTTCCAGCAAGCTCAAATTAAATCTTCGATAAACCAACCAAAATAATATCATACAAATACCAGCTTTGCAGACTTATCAGTTGTATAATTAATATGTAATGATAAGCATTTAAATAATATTGTTATGTATTAGCAAAATCGCTATATGATAGTGGTATGTTTCTCATTTTGTTCATTTGTGCTTCTACAGGACAATTGTTGATGCAAGTCTTTTATATTATGAGCGTTTAATCACAATTTATGTAAATTAAAAAGTATATATAAACTCTGCATAACACTTTTTCTTTAAAATCATGCATCCTTGTATTGACTTTAATAAGATAATTGATTATTTTATGATATATTGACAATTGATTATTTTAGGATATATTGACAATTATATAATTTTCATATTTTGTTAAACTTTATGTAAAAAATTATTTAAAATTAATTGCAACTTGTAAAGTTGAAACTAAGATATATTATCTTATATATGTATTGATAACGTTGAAATAACCCGCCAAATAACGTCAAATGTACTTTTTAACATGGCGGCGTAAAAGTGCCGCCCGTCTTGAAAGCAATTCGAGAATTGTCATAAATACTCATTTTAATTGATATTTGTTTTGATCTAAGTTTTTAATTAGTGAGAAACACGTAAGAGAAAAATGCTATTAACATTGAAGCCAGATCACAAGAAACATGTATTGTTTCTTACCGAACAATCGCCGCCAGGTATACAAGGGAATTCTATTTATGTGTTAATGAAAATGAAAACTTTTTACAATAGGGTTTTCTAAGATAAAAATGTATTTTTTACAGTATTGCAGGACTTTTGCAAATTAGCTCTAGATTATTTACAAAAGGGACCGAATGTTAAGGTGTACAAGGCTGCCGCTCGTAAGTTGTTTAATTGTCGCTAATTGTCAGAACAATATACGCAATTATACAAGTGTATACTCATTTCAGAGAAGTTAAATGTCGAATTGAACGCAATCAAGAATTCAGTGGAAGGTTTAGTCAATCTCTTGCTAGAAAGCTGCAAACACAAGGTAAAATCTGTCAGTAGTACTGCATTATAAGTACAGCATTGCGTAGTATAATTGAAGTTTTTACAGTTAAACCCGGAGGATTTTCGGGATTCTGTGATCGCTTTAGGTTTCACGGAGGAGAAGGAGGCAATACTTAGTAAATTATACAGCGTTAAAAAAGATAAGATCTTGAATGCCTTAGAAAAGATTGGATTTAAATTGCCCGAATATTATGACATGGAATGGAGATTTGAAGTGCAGGTAATAAAACTTCTATATTTTGCTTTTTTCTTTCTCATATTAACTTATAATTAAATTGCATTATATCTGTATTATAGACTGCATCAAGATCTCTCTTGAAACAAGTTGCGCCACTCATCACTCTAGATTTATCACTGAAAAATCCCGACAATTCGGACGAGATTGAACACGTTTTGCTACAAACAGATCCTATTAATTTGCTTCATATAACTCAAGAATTAGAGGAAGCGCTACAAGAAAGTCGTAGTTTACATATCCGGAGGGTTTCAAGGGCAGTAAAATGAGACTTCCTGTGATTTGTATAATTACATTTGATGCAATAAATACATAATATAATATATAAACATGTGAAAATGTGTATTTAGGGGATTAAATATAGAAATCTTAATTTATAAGAAAGGTATTATATACATTTAATTCAATTATCTAAATCACATTTACCATCAGCATTCGTCAAGTTTTATTTCAGTCAGATTATTCTAAATAATAACTGACAGTAATCATACATGTGTGACACATGCATACATTATACTATTACAGTCCACGAGAACTTATAGTTGAGTGCATCTGCATATATAATTGGATAATTTTATTAGATCTCTATATTGAGAGAAGAAAGGTATATAAGAAAAAACTGCGCTTTTCTCGCACTCGTACTGTTTATCAATGTGATACAGTATCATTATATAGGCTACTTCTTATCGCAGAGTATTGATGTTTTACAAATTGAAGTTTTCAATCGCCTCAAATTCAGGAGATCTAATAGGATTGGTTGTATTTTGAAAAATTTCAGTGTTAAAAGGTATGTACTGCTTTTCTTTATGCATCATACTCTTTTAATTGTTATTAATTATTTTTCAATCATCTTTTACAGAAAATGCAGTCCCTCATTACAGTAGGTGCCAAAAATCAAACTTCGATTATTTTACCTGAATTTTCCATTACATTTACTGATGTGTTAACAACGACACACGGACCCCACGCGATGCGACAAATCATTGGTTTCAACAATCACACTGTTGTGGATAAAGTACCTCAGGACATGCTGCATTTGGTCGATCCGCATTGGTTACTTTTGAATGTTTCATATTCTTATATCGTTCTTTTTTGCAAAGACAGAGAGACTAATCGAAATGTTTAAATTATTATGCAGGCACCAATTTCCACCAATGGATCCAATATGGCACAAGATTCTGGGCCTGGTGATGATTGTACTAGGACTTATGGGATGGATTGGAAATGGTGTTGTAGTGTACGTGTTTCTGATGACACCCTCTCTAAGAACGCCGAGCAATTTTCTAGTGGTAAATCTGGCTTTCTCCGATTTCATCATGATGATAATTATGTCGCCTCCTATGGTAGTCAACTGCTACTATGAAACCTGGGTATTAGGTAATAGAAAATATGTTTATTGGCATTTTTCATTATATTAACGTTGTGTTTTTTTTATATAAAATTTGATATAACTTTAATATATAAATTTATTTTACATTATCAAGGACCACTAATGTGCGACATATATGCTATGGTTGGTTCTTTATGCGGATGTGCCTCGATATGGACTATGACTGCTATTGCTCTTGATCGATATAATGTTATAGTGAAGGTACGTATAATATGTTTCTCTTTTTATATTGATACAGTAAATGTATACAGGAGTGTGGAAACTCTAATATAAAATATTTCAGGGTGTGGCAGGAAAACCGCTCACTATAAAGAAAGTGATACTTGAAATTTTGTTTATTTGGCTCTTTGCTGCATTATGGACAATTATGCCAATGTTGGGATGGAACAGGTAATATTATAATAAGAACAAAAAGGAATATAGCGCGCTTGTACACGAAACAAATTTTTTTTTGCCGTGACAATTAGATATGTACCAGAAGGCAACATGACTGCCTGCGGTACCGATTACCTTACCAAAGATTGGAGCTCTAAGTCATATATTCTGGTATATTCGATATTTGTATATTACACGCCGCTCGTTACTATAATTTACAGCTATTACTTTATCGTTTCGGTAAGCACATATCTGTATGTAGATTGCAATCTCTCAAGAAAGATTTAATGTCTGTAAATATATCTTGAAATCGACAGGCGGTAGCTGCTCATGAAAAGTCCATGAGGGCACAGGCAAAGAAAATGAATGTTCAATCTTTGAGATCTGGGGATAATCAAAATGTCAGTGCAGAAGCAAAGTTGGCAAAAGTATGACAAAAGAATACATTAAAATTATATCGAGTATTATGGGGAAAAAAAAAATCAGAATTGATATTTATTACATTTTTATTAATTGCAGGTGGCTCTGATGACCATTTCTTTGTGGTTTTTGGCATGGACACCGTATCTGGTTATTAATTACACAGGTATTTTTGATGGTGCTAGTATTAGTCCTCTTTGCACCATTTGGGGATCTCTCTTTGCAAAGGCGAACGCTATATATAATCCGATTGTTTATGGAATTAGGTAAAAAAAAGAGTTATTATGTTTATAAATAGGAAACATGCAATTAATGCTTATACATTTACTTTATTTTACGCGTTATGCAGTCATCCAAAGTATAGAGCAGCATTAAAGGAAAAATTACCATTCTGCGTATGTGGCTCGACTGAGGATCCATCTGCGAAAGTCGCGGAAACAGTATCTACAACGACAACAGCGTAGTTTCGTGCGATGAACTGTATCTCTAATTCTAAATATTATGATATAATATAGAGTTATAGAGGATATTTTTCTCGGACAAGTCGACGTATCAATAATATTAAATACATTGTGTGATAAATGTTTCTAAGAGAAATGAAGAAAATTTGTAATTTGTAAAGCCTCAATATAGCTGTTATAATTACCTGATTATGCAAAAGCTTATACGGAATTTCGAGTGGATTCTGTTATACTTTATGATATATTGTACACAAGATGAATTTTCATTTTGAATTTCTCTTTATTTTTTTCCTTTTTACAAGAATAAGAGTGATAGGAGATACTTATTGCCCACTATACTAGTGCAAACGAATGTCATTCAATAAATTATTTGGCATGTAATGAGCTGAGAAGATTCTTTATTGTGATCTTAAGACAATAAAAAATACTGAATGTTAAACAAAAATAAGTATCATAGGATTTGTGTTCAGGATTTTCAAAATTTTTGAAATGTTTAATTAAAATTGTCATATATATATGATTGCCCCTGCAGAATTTATTCTATAAAATTAATTACAGTTACGATATATATCTCATGGCGATATAACATTTTTAGCGATACAGCCGATATGTTCGCTAATTCCAAAATGACTATGTATTTCATTTTTTGCATTGAAGAGATGACAAAACTTACAAATTTCGCTATGAGACATAAGAAATTCGCATCATGGTGTAGCCGAACCGTATAATATATCATAGACTCTAACAGTTTGGCTTATTTAGCCCTCGATTTTCCTGATGTTCATTTTTTTTTTTTTTTTTTTTTTTTTTTTTTCAATTTTTCACGCCGAAATTTAAAAACATACTCCGTCTTGGCTCCGCGTAGATGATTACTCGTTCGAACCACAGTTAATCGTATGACGATTTTCTTATGTGTGACATAGTATTAAATTCATTCTCTCCGATCACACAACAGTATTTCTGACGCACATTATATTATTTATTGCAGCTATTTACAATTCACGTTTGATGTGGCGCGATTCCTTTGTGACGAGAATATAATACTATTTCTCATGGCCTTACGCCGATTCAGTGAAAATCTATTGCATTGTCAAAAAAAAAGAAAAATTAATAGCATCGTTATTTTATGCGGCAGATTTTTCATTCCCTTCTGTAACTGTAGTAGTCGTGGACATTGTATCCGCACCAGTTGGTTGAGAGGAACATGCCAAAGACGGGAACCTCTGGAAGAGAGCAGCTCGGTACTTGGGATGGCTAAAATCACATAGAGAAAGGATTAGCGTAAAAGTACGGAATAATTTATCTAATTTCTCGCATTGTCTCTTTATTTTTAAAAACATCTTGACCATACTATTATATATTTCAAGGATTAGAATCACGTCGACTTACCTGATGCCGTATACGATGGGATTGTACACGGCATTGGCTTTCGCAAAGAGAGAACCCCAAATCGTGAAAAGCGGGCTGATCTTGACTGTCTCGAAGATACCTGCATAATTAATAACCAGGTATGGAGTCCACGCCATGAACCACAGGGAAATGGTCATCAGAGCTACCTATAATTATTAGTGTATTATTATTTAATGTCGTTAAAGCGATCGCACATAAATGAGAATTAAGGATTGAGTATAAGGAGAGAGAATCTTGCCTTTGCCAGTTTGCATTCGGCGCTGGTGCTCTGATTCTCGGCCGATCGCAAGGAAGCGACGTTCATCTTTTTTGCTTGTTCGCGCATGTTCTTCTCGTGTGCAGCGACGGCCTGGATGATGAAGAAGTAACTATAAATGATGAGGAACAGCGGCAAGAAATAACAAAATATGCTGTAAACCAGGATATACGATCTGGAGAGCAGGTCTTTGGACAAGTAGTCGGTTCCGCAAGCAGTCATGTTGCCCTCGGGTACGTAGCTATAAAAAATGAGTATATTATATTGTTGATAATTTATGTAACATATTCTTGAATAATATATAGTATTAGTTTAGGATTTGTCCCACACACCGATTCCACCCAAACATAGGTGCGATTGTCCAAGCCAGTGAGAAGAACCAGATGCCAAATATACGAAGAAGGGTGCCGTTAATAGTCATTGGCTTGGCAGATAAGCCTTTGACGATTACGTTGTACCTATCGAATGCGATCATCGTCATCGTCCATATGGAGCCACATCCGAACAGGGAGCCCGCCAAGGCGTATAGTTCACAGAACAGGGGTCCTAGCACCCACGTCTCGTAATAGCAATTGATCACCTGCGCATAGTTCGTTGATTAAACGATTTAACAAATCACGCTTTCTCCTCTAGATATTTTATTCACGGAAACGTTTCAGAACGATATACACACCATAGCCGGAGACATGCATAACATCATAAGAAAGTCGGAAATGGCGAGATTGATGACGAGCAGATTGCTTGGAGTACGGAGGCTCTTGGTAGTGGTGAATATGTATACCACCATGCCATTACCGATAACGGATATCATGCCGAGGATACCGATGACAAAGCCGAGAAGCGCGTGCCATAGTGGGTTCATCGGTGGGAATTGGTACCAATGAGCGTCGATCAGATGGAGCATCTCCGGTGGCACTTTGTCCACCACTGTTTGATTACCAAATCCGCCTCCTTGCGCCCCCCACGTGTAGGCTGCATGGCTTGGTCCAGATGCGAGAGACATCATCATGATCAACTGCGAGAATTTCTTGATGTCGATTAATTGCCCTTGAGACGTGTAGTATTTGACAATTTTGCTTGACAATTAAAACGGGCGAAAGAATAACGAAGATATCTAATGTAAGAGAAAGTTTAAGAGAGAATCTTTTCAGAATTTTTACTTTTTTAAATATAGATAATCACATATCGATATATGTACACGGGAAATAGAGATCCGGATGTGTGTGAAGGTAAATCGACGCTACATGGCTCACCTGTATTCGTGTATTTGGAAAAAATCGTTGTGGTGAACGAACTAATCCAAATGCTGAATCGCTATTGCTATCGCTGAATTGTTATTGCCGGTCGTGGGTTCCCGGCAACGTCTTTTCCGTGAAACTCGCAGGAAGAGTTCCCTGTTCGGTTCACCGTCGGAGATGCGGCTCGGGGTCCGCCGCGACGAGGAGCCACCCTTAAATACGCATCGCGAACTTACGTCTTTGTTGTACTATATAGAGCGCCTTTTTCTAAGTCGCCAAACAGTCTTAAGAAGTTCTCTATTAAATTACACAGGATTTGGGAATACCTTGAGAGTATCTTGAGTGTTATACACAGAAACCTTACGAAGGTGTAATACAAGAATAGAACATGAAAATTTGCCCGCGGAGGCACCTGCTGCATCTTGACTGATTGACTACAATGGACAATTATAAAAATTCTATTACGCCTTAACAAATTTTTTAGTTATTAAAGAATTTCGATTTTAGTATAACGAACAATTGTCTTAATTACAAATCATTGTTTTGGTTTCAGGGCTTAATTAGTAATTACGCAGAAATATATACGTACATAAGCATACAAAGAAAAATAACACGTATATAATATATACAGAGATTATTTTATTTAAAAATAATAGACATAAAAAAAAGAATTTTATCTTTATTATTCCAACTGCACATATGCGTACGCAATTAAATTCAAACGTAATCGATTCGAACGCAAAAGTAACGATAATTACGAGTTCGAGATAATCCACGTGATCTCGTGGGAAATTCGAAGACTAGGTATATTCAAAATGGCCCGAGAATTTAGCGGTTAGCGCGCCTTATGTCGCATGCGATGGATCAACAATAGTAACGTGATGATCTATATAAAAAACAAATCTCGAAGAAAATCAATACATCAGGTATGTACATATAATTTTCTAATAAAGAACGTGCTATTATTTTTATATAAATAGCATTATCGATAGCCATGGAAGAGAATCTCGGGGACGAGAATTTATTGGACGACAACGAGGAGGCCGAGCTGACAGCGCAAATGGTACTCCAGGAAATCGAAAACGCCTGGATGAACGAGATATTCGCGCCGGAGATCTTGCCGCATCAATCTGACCTGGTGGACTGCATGCTGCAGCAAATCGCGCACATGGAGGAGAACGTCAAGAGGTTAGACAAGAGTGATTTACGTGCGCTCGTCCATCGGATGGAGCTTGATCGGATCAGATATGTAATTAGCAGCTATCTGCGAACACGCTTGGAGAAAATCGAACGATACACAATTCACATCTTATCAGAGGAGGAAAACAGAAACTCGGATGAGAAATCTTATCTGACACCGGGCGAGCTGCGTTTCGCCAAGGAGTACCTGGCCAATTTGGAAACGCTCTTTAAGACAGTAGCGTTGCAGCACATGCCGCCTAACTTTCAGCGATTCGAGGTAAACAAGTTTACTGTTAAACCCAATATGCAAGCGCATGTATTTCTGCGTGCCAATCGAAGAGTTACGGGTGTAGTTGTGCCTGGCACGCTGAATGAAGAGATAGACTTTGAGGAAGGTTCACAGCATATTATTCAATATAGTGCTATAGCACACTTAGTTAAGTCGGGTGTGGTACAGTTGATTTAATATTCTTAAATCAAAGGGAAACAAAGTCAACAGACAAAGGTTGTGATATCTTTCTTTTTTGTAGAGAATATAAATTTTTATTCATATATACATATATAAAATTTCAATATACATATATAAATTCTTCTGTACTTTGTCATGATATACATCTAACATTAAGACTTATTTTAATTAATTGAATATCACAAGATATACAGGAGTATATGTAAAAAATATATAAAGTTTGAAAAATATACCATTCTTTTGTTTCCTAATTAAACTTTATATATAATCAGTTAATAATATAACTATAATTATAGAGTATTATTATACTAAAAGATAAAATGATTTTTATTAAAAATTTCTAGATTCTTCAGTACTTAAATGGTTAAATAGTGATGTAGACATTGTTGAGATCTTTTCCTATATTTTGATAAGATATTAGTTATATAATGTATGATAAAAATTTTATTGTAAGGCAAAATTGTAAGAAAGATAAGTGCATTTTTTTTGGAATATCACACTTTCAGGCTACATAAATATGTAGAAATAAGTACAAACATATTTTAAATGATTAAATATTTAAAACCGGATTTACTAAGTTATTATTGCTGAAAGATTAAAATAAAAGAATTTTAAAATCTCTTGGATTAAAAAATTAAGTAAAAAAATAAATAAGTAAATTTTCTTTGTTTTTGATAAAGAAACGTTCTTAATTCTTAATTTCACAAGAAATTATGTGAATTTATGCTGTTACTCATAAGCCTGTAAATGAAATATCATACATTAATATATCTTTTTAGTTATATTCAATCGCAAGTAAATAATAGAGCAATATAGCAATTAATTTACCTTTTTGGCACACTGTTTAAGTTGTTCAGTCATCAACTTTCCAGTTTCTTGTACCATAGCACTGAAGTGACTCTTTTCATTTTGTAATAGAACGTACGGGTGATCAAATTCTAGCATTTGACCATGATCCATTACCAGTACTTTATCGCTATCCATTATTGTATTCAATCTATGCGCTATTGTCAATACCGTGCAAGCTTTGAACTTATTCTGGATCGTAGTTTGTATAAGCGCGTCCGTCGTAGGATCAACATTCGCGGTGGCTTCATCGAGCACGAGAATTCTATTATCTTGTAAAATAGCGCGCGCCAGACAAATCAATTGTCGTTGTCCAGCGCTTAAATTACTGCCACCGTGTTCGATACCATGGTCTAAGGAGGCCATCGCGTCTTTTAGTTCCACCTCTTCCAAGGCACTCCACAGATCGGTGTCATGAAATTTACGAAAGGGATCAAGATTCTCTCTTAGCGTAGCGGAGAATAACATTGGTTCCTGTGGTATTATGGAGATCTTGTTTCTCAAATCATGAAGACCGATCTTCTTCGTGTTAACGTTATCGATGTAAATAGTACCGTCGAATTTCGTCATATGGAACAAAGTGGAAATTAGAGAAGATTTCCCAGCTCCAGTGCGACCCACTATTCCAATCTGAATATTTAGAATTATTTAGAATAGTTTAAAATTATTTAGAATAACTTGAAGAATATTGTATGATATATAAATAAGATTATCGTTTGTAACAAATGGAATTTGATTCGATAATAAATAATTACGTGATTACTTTCATGCCCGGTTCTATGATGAAACTCAAAGATCTAAGGACGGGTGGCTCTGATTCGGCATATCGAAGAGAAACACAATCGAATTTAATCTCTCCCTTGGCGGGCCAATTACTCGGTGGTTTATCCATGGGATTACTTTCGAACGGACCCTCCTTTTCGAGCTCGGTGAATTGTAATATTCTTTCCACGCTTGTCATCTGCGTGATAGTTTCGGCTGTTTGACGTATTCCATGTTGCATCATACCACATAAAATGAGTACTTGAGAAATTGCTAAACCGACATTCCCAGCGAAGGTATTTCCTGAAAGAGAGAAATAAAAAAACTTAATTCGTAAATATTATATCGTATTGAATATATTTATATATGCATTCGTTAGTAATTGCGACAAAGATTTACCGTCGTCCAACGCGACAAAACTAAATGTAACGAAGGCGATGAAACCAATAGTCACTATATCTAGCGCAAAACCGAACATTGTAGCAGTTGTGACAATTAACGAGTAAGTACTAGTGTGTAAATCCTGGTGTTCATCGAATTGTTTACGAACTATTTCCTGAGCACCAGCAGAACGTATTGTTGTTAGACCTGACAATGTGGAGTTGACATGCGAAAAAATGGGACTCTTCGCTAAAAATTTAATTAAATAGATGTTAGTTTAGAGAATATGAATAAGATTTTATATTCTTCCAAAGAAGAAAAAAAGAAACTTTTACCATTTCCCTCTAATCGTTTTATAGTCTGTGCTGTTGGAATATAAATCTTTCTTATCTCATTATACAAAATTCCCAAAATGATTGTAGGGAATATGATCCACCAATTGATAATAAATACTTGTATTAAAATTCCAATCATTACTGCAAAAATTTGAATGGCTTCTATCGTAGTCCTAGGTAAAATTTCATCCACAGCGCCAATGTCCTTCGAGAAACGATTCAAAATTCGACCTAAAAATATGAAATTCGAATCGTTGCGTTACACATCAATCATAATCATTGATAAAATATGCTTACCCGACGGGTTATTATCAAAGAATGACATGGGCGCCTTGAGTAAGCATGAGAACATGAAGTTATGCAGGTTCTTGCTGGCATTCATACATATTTTATAAAAGATCAGATTTCGGCACGTTGTCATTACAACACTAATAATGATAAAACCTCCGTAGATCCATAAGGCTGTATTTGTGTCAAGAGAGTAAAAATCCGTATCCATAATTTTGGTCTAAATGAAGTAGCAAAAGAGATTTATGAATGTTTGCAAGATTGGTTACATCATAAAAATATGATTGAAATACTAACGATATTATCGGAAGTAAAGTTTTGTGGCAATATAGTATTATTGGATCGAAATTTCCAATAATCTGTGATTATCGAAACTTCAATGAATTTATTATTCGTCTCTGAGGTATTGTCCATTTGTCTAATAGATCTCGGTGTATAAGATAAAATTGTAAAATTGTTCGTTACATTATACTGCCATTCATGCATAGCCTTTACACGCATTTCTTCCTGTTTCGTCCTGCATTATAAAACTTATTTTCATTCATGCAACAATAGAATACACCCCCCTCTTCGTAGAAACTTACCAATAACCGAGCCAATAGTCACAACCACTGCTTCCAATTTGTCCCAAAATCATGCAAAATAGAAAGATAACGATCATAATGATCGACGCGCCACTACGAATATATTTCCAGTAAAGCGATTTTGATAAACTTCCTTTGGCCAGAAGCTCTTCGATTTCTTTAGGTTCGACCTCATCTACTTCTTCATTGTTAACATTATTATTTTGTATTATTTCAGATGTAAGATTTGTATCAATTTTTAATGATTCTTTCGTCTCTTCGTTAACTTCTTCACTTCTTGATAAGATTTCTAAAAAGCTTGCCTTTTTTTTTTGAAGAGTCATAAATGTGCCTTCATTGTCAATTTGACCCTTTTTTTAAAAAATAATATAAATTAAAGTCATTCAGTATTTTGTATACTTATAATAGTTATAAATGTATATGTGTATATATAAAGTAATATTTTATACGTACATTATTTAGAATAATAATATAGTCGCATTGTTTCAAATATTGTAATTGATGAGTCACGAGAATTCTTGTTTTATTTTGTAAGTAATTATTTATGCATTCATCAAACAAATGTTTACTAACATTAGTATCGACAGCTGATAGGGGATCGTCGAAAAGATAAATATCAGCGTCTCTATAAACGGCTCTATAAGAACAGAGATTTTGTTAGAATATAAAACACACCGCACATAACTGAATGCAAATTTACCTCGCCAAATTAATTCTCGCACGTTGGCCGCCGCTAAGCGCTGTACCTCTGTCACCGACAAAGGTCTTATCACCGTACGGAAGTTGCTCAAAATCTCTCGCAAGAGCACATACCTTAACAACTGTTTGATATTTATCTTTATTATAGGGTTTACCAAATAAAATGTTATTTCGTACTGTGCCTGCAAACAGCCAAGGTTCTTGACTAGCGTACGATATTTTGCCATTTATATATATCTGGCCATGCGATGGTTTCAGTTCGCCTAAAATGGCTTGCAAGAAAGAACTCTGAAAATTAGACAAATATTCTTTTTTAAATGAATGTTATAACATTTTTTCATACACACATTATGATATATATATATTATACAAAAAATATATACCTTTCCTGCGCCTATAGAACCAACAATAACATAAAGTTTTCCAGTTCCAATTTCAATGTTAATGTTATGCAATGTATTCACAATTGCAGTGGTTGTCCATGAAGCATTAACGTTTTTCATTAAGATACTTATTCCTTTAGTAACTGACAGTGATTGTACCAATGAAATGTTTTCATTTAATAAGAGAAAGTTCTATTGAAAAAACATTATTATTTATTAATAGTAATAATTGATATAAACTGTTACGCGCATTAAGGCAAATATGGAAATATTGAAACATTCTTATCTGAAAATATAATTGTGCTACAAAATTACCATTTCAAAAATAATATTTACAAATAATATCTGTATATTGAAATATATAATATTTATATGATACACATACAATTAAGAAAATGATGATAGATTCGTGCAATGTGTCTGATTTGATAAATATTTTTTCATCACAATCTGATAAGTTTATCTTACTTCAATTCTCTTTATAGATATAGCTGTTTCGGCAACAGATGCAACAGCTAGAGGATACAATATTGCCATAGTTAATTGAAGAATGTTAAAGTATTGTGCCATTGAGAATACTTTATCTGCAGATATCGAATATCCGAATAGTACATAAGCCATGATAGTGAAATATAACGTTGTTCTTTCCGTGAAGACAAATGTGGCCAAGGTGAAACCTCTTAGGTATGACATTAATGTAAGGACATCGATTTCATATCTAGATATAAAATTATGTGCTTATTACATTAAATTTCTCTGTTATGATAACGAAACCGCAAGAGAAATATAGTACAAACTTTCTCATGCAATTAACTAGTTCCTGAAATGGTTTTTCCCAAGTGTACATTTTGATAACTTGTATACCACTGATTATTTCGGACATCAAACGAACTCTCTCGTCAGTTCTCACTGCATTTTTCAAACGCAATTTTGAAGTCCACTTACTTATATATCCTGCAAAGTATACAAACTTAGTTGCGCATTAGGTATGTGTTATTTTTTATAATTTTATGCATTACCTTGAAGTGGAATAGTTTGAATTGTTATCAGAAATATACCGGCCAATGAAGCGATGCCGACGTTTTGCCATATCAGAAATGTAATTACTGCACCTTGTATAGGCATGATCCAAATGTAATGTAAAAGTATAAATAGCTGATCAAATCTTGACATATCATTTGATAAAAGATTAATAATTTGTCCTGGGGTGGTGGTAGATGATTTTGATAAGCATAATATCTATAGGAAAAAAATCAAAGAGGTATATATAATCATGTGAGATTCTGGATTATGGAGAGATTGGATAATACAAAAAAGTATCAAAACAGAATGAAAAGAAACTTTAATTTTAATTTGCTGATTAGATTACCTTTCTGTACATAAGAGAAGAACTTGCTATTCTCACTCGCATCCCAATCTCTGTTAACCCTACATATGAATGGTGGTTGATTAACATTATCATTATTCCTATGATTATTACACAAGATGCATAGAGATACGCCTCTTCCTGGGTAGACGTTGCTCTTGGATCAAAATGCCAAATGAGCAGACCCAACAAATATGGTTGCAGGACTCTATGAAGAAATATTTTTAACAACAAATATATATAGTATAATACACAAAAAGTTAGACATTCTAATTATAATTATTCTAATTACCTTAAAATAGTAGTCATAAATAAAATCCATCCTCCATAATAGAAAAATGACCAGATAAATGTTTGTCTTAAAGCTTTGAAAAATTTAGGTTTTCTACCATTCTTCTCAGCTGTATGTATTTCATTTTTCCAATATCTATAGCATCCATTTATATGATAAAAGTGACAATAACATCAAGAAATATTGATTTTTTATATCAACAATTTATTAGCATCAAGCTTACATCACATATATGATGTATTGATATATGCACAATTATAATATATAAATTTACTTTAATAATAATATAATTTCTCTTACTGTTCTAGTCTATTTCCCAGAAGTTCACTCACATCAGCAGGCATTGTATTGTATATATTTTTCATCTCCAAGTCATGATCCTTTCCATACCAGAATAATTTTACTAACCACCTTAAGTATATCATAACAAATTATAGAGTAAATTTGCATACAAGAAAATGCACTTGATTAATGTAGAAATATGTAATTTATGACAAAATATATATAGTTATGCTAATTAGTAATTTCACATTCGGTCAATATTAGGTTTATCGGTTTTAAAAGCAAGTTTATTTTTAAAAGTATAAAGATAATATATTTGCCATAGATAAGATAAGTTAAGTACCATGACATGTTTGACACAATTACTGTTTTAATTATGTAAAATATTCATAAGTAATTCGCCAATAGAAATTTGAATAAAAATTACAGCAGATTAGTGTCAGTTGCATTTGCATTGCATTTACGTTACACTGACATATTATGTGAAAAATTTGTAAAAACAGCTAAAAGTTTTGATGATAGACTCTGTCGTCGAACAATCTGTTTCATTTCTCTACCATATATATTTTGTCGGTTTTTACTATACATATTTTTATCCCGGCATTCTACCGAAATAGAGCATCTCGATAAAATAACAGATAAAAGTTTAATAAACATTTTTCGTAGAGTCTATTCTCTCAACTTATTGGCACTATCTCTCATAATTTAATTTTATCTCTCATAATTTAGTTTTATCTAATCCCTTAAAGCTGCGGCAAAAACATATACGTATACATATACATCTTGGAAAAATAGCTTGCACACAAGTGTGCAAAGTGAGATATATATACAGGGTTGGAAAGTTACTTTATAAAAGTAACTCGTTACCTTTACTGTTCTTTTTTCTAAAAAGTAACTCGTTACCAATTTTAAAAAGTAACTCGTTACCGTTACCGTTACTCAAAAAATAACGAATCGTTACAATTTCCGTTAGTTTTTTTATATATAACAATAACTTTACATACAATTTTTTTTAATACAAGATCAAATTAAACACTAAAAATTTTTAAACATTGTCTTACAAAGAAACAAGATAGCAAAATGAGTTTTCAGTAATTTTCATGTAATGCTGCATTCCAACACTCTTATCAATATTTTCCTTTGTATGAAAATTATACCGAGTAAATTAAAAAAAAAACTAACGACGAAAGTAACTGTTAAATTCGTTACTCGTTACCGAAAAATGTAACGAAGTTACTTTTTCCGTTACAAACAAAATTTGTAACGCCGTTACCGTTACAGTTACCGAAAAAAAGTAACGGTAACGGCGTTACAAGTAACGCATTACTTTCTTTCTTTCGAACTTCTAAATATATATCTATTTTATTCTATTCCGTTCTAGTTCAACTAAAAAGAACAAATAGATCTTATGTCATCCCACGCACAGCGAATAGTTTTCAATTGAAGCCAATTGAAACGCGCCGCAGCTCTAAATGATTAAAAAGATATACGAGCTTTAAATATCTGCATTACTACAGTGTAAACACATTGCTTCTAACAATTGTTCAATTGATTGTCGTCCTTTTGTTTTATAGCCATAATTTTGCAACAGTACTCTTCTTTATATGAACGTGATATATATTTATGCAATAAATTCAATTGTAGCATGCAGATATTGTTTCTTTGACTCACCAGAAGAATAATTTACTGATTGGATTTGCGGACGCCCGTGGATTTGGATTATCAAATTTCTTGGTGGCGTCCATATTTTGAAGTAATGAAATAATAAATGCGAATCTATTGGTATATTTTTATCACAATCCGTTATGTCATACTGTTATATATCATACGTTATATCATACTGTCTGTAATTTACAACTGCCTTGTGAATAGCATATGCTGTGTGATTTTATACACGCTTATACATACACATATCACCACACGAATTAGGTTACTATGGCACCCGAATAAGAAAGTCCAAATGTGTTGTGTAAATGCGAAACAGAATATGATTGGCAAATTGTATTGCATGCCGAAATTAAGAGATAAAAAGAATGTATGAGAAGGGATAATGGAAACTGAACAATGATGAATCAGAATAAACTTTTCCAAGCATATTACATAAACATCTATTTATAAATTGTCTAGAACAAGTTTCTTTTAAGAAGCAATATTTCAATGTTAAAAAGAATGCAAGAGAAAGACAAGAGAGCTCTGAAAAGAAGTTCTGAAATAGATCTCTTCTTGTCAATAAAATTTAATATATAATAAAATAAACTTGATATAAATAAATCTGTTCTTAAAAATACGAACAAAATAATATGTGAAATATATAAATTTATACATTAAATATGCAAATATAGATTTAAAACCAAAAAATATATAATATTGTATACTATTATATATATATATATATATATATATCTGTTTTATTCGTAAATTGGCTTAATTACAAAGTTCCCGCACGTAAGCTTGCGTCGCGTATCGCGGTAGCGGATATCTTGGCGTGCGCGTGTCTGGAGTCGAGTTTCGGTCGCGAGACTTACTCCTCGATCTCTCGTAACTTATCTCTGTCGACTATGTGACTTTATTTCAATAGATGCCCGTAAGGTTGTTCGATTGTCCGGTATAACTAGCGATATTAACCAGTAATACTTCTGGTGTTGAGACTGCCCGCCACTTGTTAGCGATGGGTCTTTTTATTGTGT
>NW_021850877.1:450309-466261 GCF_003651465.1 Formica exsecta
TTAAAAGGCGCATCGTTTGTCCGCCGAGATACAGCAGAACTTCAAACGATCCGCCTTTCCATCGAAAGTATATATATAAATATATATATATATATATATATATATACACGCGTGCGTGTGTGCGCGCGCGCGCGCGCGTGTGTGTGTGTGTGTGTGTGTATTTTGTATATATTATGTATTTATAAAATATGTATGTGTATATGTATATAAATAATTTTTTCTTTGCATATTGATAAGGATTGTAAAAGATTTCTTACTCTTTTTAAATTTAACCGCGCGAAATAAGTGATGGCGCTTAAGACCTTTGTAGATGGCACTTGTAGCAGACGCTAATCTTTGTTTATATTTACATCATTTTACATCGATTTTGACACTTGTCGTTTATCACATTAAATTGTAATTGTAAATTAAGTTGTGCAGAACAATATTATGAATAATCATGCTTATCAATGGAAATTCCTCACAAATATGTAGTCATGAATATATATTTATATTTATATGTGAACGCGGTGAAATGAGGTCTTCCCTCATATATGTCACGCTGTGTAAATAGATCTGGCAAGATAAAATGGCATTCTCGTTTAGAGCCGGCACCAATTGGTGTCACGATTTTCCGAAATTGGCCAGAGAGTCAGGATTTTACTTCAATATGCATGGTTCCAGAGTACGGGTCGATTGGAATCGTATAAGTATGAAGATATTATTACTCAACTCACAATGCTGAGTTTAAATTACTGACATTTTTTTTTTTTTTTTACAGGTGCTATAGATATAGATAGACTCATACGTGAGAGAGATTTCTCGACTATTGACGAAAATATTAATAATGTAATAGATTATTCCTTGGAAAGCGAGTATGATGTCAAGATCTTAGATTCTAATTTTGTTAAATTATTCAGACTTGCACAACTATCAGTCGAGTATTTGTTATATTGCAAACAGTATTTAGATCATAGCGTAATAATACTGAAAGATGAATTAAGACAGAAAATAGAACAAAATGTTAATATGAAAAAAGAAATTACTACTTTGGAAGATACTATGAAGAGTTTGAGGGATAAGTCAAAGGAAAAACGTAAATTAATTGAAGCCACCGTCGGTGAAATTTCCAATGGCGAAATTTTCAAGGTATAAAATTTTTTTATATATGAATTATTTATATATATATGTATAAGTATATAAGAATGTATGTATAAATAAGATAAATTTTATTAATTATAACTTATAAGTTGATTGACGATATTCTTAAGATTAAATTGTTTACTTTATAGTGTCCACATTGTCCAAAAACGTTTGTGCGTGCTATATTTGTAAATGCTCATATAGCGCGCAAACATTCGTATATGTCAGACATGAGTATAGCTACTTCGCCTGTGCATGAACATTATCGAGTAGAAACAGAGAAATTGCACAATGAAATAAAAACATTGAAAGAGAGACTCAATCAAACTGAAAGAGTAATAAGAAATGAGTCTGACAAATTGCTAGATAACACAGAGGACTATACGAAAAATATAAGTAGAAATAAATATGATATCAGCAAATTAGATAGGTTTCAAGAGCAAAGAAGATATCAAGAAGATATAGAAAGTTTGAAAAACATGCTTTTTGATGAGATACGTGTAAGTTAATAATTAAAAAACTTTATTTCTTTTATAGAATACTTTTTATAAAATAGATGTCTTTGTTTTTTGTTATAAAATAGGCATTAAGAGAGAAGGATCATATTGTAAATGAAAGTATCTTGGAAACAAATATGAAAACTCTGATCAGTCAACAAGAAAAAGAGATCGATAGTTTAAGAAATCAACTTCTTGAAAGAGTAAGAAAGAGAAATCTCTTTCTATTGATATTATATATTAAAAATTTCCGTTATACATATTATCTTTTTTCGAGTATTGCTATATCATTTTTTTAGTTGACTCCAGGCATGGAAAATATGCAAGTCAAATTGCAAACTCAAGAAAATCATTGGAAAGCCAAAATAGAAGATATGGAAGCTCAACATCATAGGGATATCGAAAGATTGACCACAGAACTAAAAATAACACAGCAAATAGCTGATCGTATAAAGTCTGAATACGCATCTAAGGTACATGACTTGGAAAAACAATCTATGGATCAATCCAATATGTTGGTGGAACAAAGGAAGCAATTAAATAATTTGTCGCGTGAGATTAGTAATTCGCAAACACAGATCAATAACTATAGAACTAGGGAAAAAGACATAGTAGAAGAATTCCATAAATCTCCTTTATTAAAAACAAAATGTGATAGCAATTATAATGATGCCGAAACTGATTGCAAGAGTTTAAACAGTATTGGACATGACGAGATGATCATTGAAAATGTCGATAGTGAATCTAGTCAAGAATACACAGACAAACCAATATCAATCACAGCCCAAAACAAATATATGTCTAATAAAAATGATTCTATAAAAAGCAAGAATAACAGAAAACTTATCACTGATTTTAGCAAAATTGGAGAACATACTGTAAAGTGTAATCTGAAAAATACAGAAAGAGCAGAAGTGGTTAGAAAATTAAAAAATAAAGTAAAACATGATACATTCAATGATGTAAATAAAATAATTGATTGTACAAATAAAAGCTTCGCTACCAAACAGAACATTCCTGTTAATGTAAATAAAAAGTACTTAGATATTACAAATGTGGAAAAAGAAAGAACATTGCATTCCGATGACATGAGAAACGATAAAAAATCTGAGTTTTTAGAAAAGCATAGTGTAAGTTCTATGACAGAATCCGAATCTTCGTCATTGATGTTAGAATCAAGATCTGATAGTGAGAGTGTTACAACAGACGATGATGTTACAGTGAAAAAATATGAAACATCTATAGTTGAGTCTCCTAATACCAGGAAGATATCAATACAGGAAGATGCACAAAGTATGTTAGATAACCGACTGAGAGATTTAGGAATTGATCCAGAATGGCAGGGAATACCTGCAGCAACGTTTAAGCAAAAGATGGAGATTATAAGGCATCAGCAAAATATTAATGCAAAGAAGTTAATTCGATATAATCAAATAAAACAAAAAATACTAGAAGATGTTCTTCAAAGAATATCGATAAATCGTAAAGAATCAAAATGTTCTATGCCTGCAAAAAATTCTTCATTAAATAAATCAGTTACTCAAGTCAAATCAAAGGCTTGGAAAGCATTCAGCAATCATAAAGACAGTGGTAATTATATCATACATTTATTATATAAAATTTCTGATACACAGGAAGTTAATACTTTTTTTTTAGATGAATATATATCTACTCAAAAAACGGAAAATACAACGCCTTCGAAATTGCATCTGAAACAGAAAATTGAGCTTCTTCCTAAAAGATATAAAGATGACGAAATGTATGAGATTACGCGCGAACCATCAAAGAGAAATGAAGCAGATGTTTATACCAGTCCGAAAGTGATTTCGGCATATCCAAAATTGATTCGAAATATTTCCTCCGCGAGTTCTATTGAATCTCGAGAGGATGTAAAACAGATTTCACCTACGAAGATAACTGTATCTGATACTAATGTACGCAACATAAGCTCTCCGCTCGGCAGGAAACAGGTAGCGCCGAAATTTTTTGGAAATAACGATTCGGATAGTACAATCATACAACAAGACGCTTCAATTCTATCTCCGAAAAACAGTAAAAGTGTCCTAAAACCAATGACTGGTTCAGTTGGTAGTTTGGTAAAGAAAAAAGTTTTATTCGATTTGGATGATAGCAAAAATGATACGACGATGTTGGAAACCGATCAGAGAAAAGGCCAAATGAGTAATAATGATTGGAGTATTTCGAGGTATTAAAGATTTTATTGTTATCTTTGTTTTTACAATTTTATAATTTTTTTATGTTATCTAAAAATATATTTTCACATATATGTAACTAATTCATATTGTTTATTTATTCAGTCCTGAAAGGAGAGAATATGGGTTGCAGAAAGAGAAATCCATGAGCACGAGCAATATTGTTTTAAAAACTTCGCAAAGTGATAAAATCGCGGAAATATCAAAGAAGATACAAGAACAGGTGAGATCACACGTGTATCATACTCTATGTAAAATTGGTACATTTTTGAAGTATTATTATTATACAAAAAATTTTTCAGTTGAGCATTGCAAGAAAGCCACCTGCAGGATCGGTTGAAACGATCTTTCGATCTAACACAAACTTACAGAATCTAACAAACTATAATGCGGAAGATGATTTATTGAAATCGATCAGTCTCACGAGCTCGATTTCGGAAAATCCCGTGCTAAATGTTACGAGCCCAAAGGCGAAAGACAGCGTACTTCCACAACCTGCCCCGCGAACTCTGAAAGATAAAGATCTTACCATCGCCCAACATAAAAGTGAATTGAAGTACTCTGATTTGGATTCGGATATAGATGAAATATTACAGATGAGATAAGATGTATTATATCAGGTATATACACATATGTATTAATATCATCATTGATTGTATTTATATAGCTTTAAGATATTGCCATAATATCTTCCTCTCTATGCTGTTGATGTCACAAGCTGAATAGATCTAATGTACAGTTTACTATATAGTTTTTATACATACATGATTAGTAATGTAAAAATACATGTTTACAAGTGGATAAACGAATACAAGTTTTATATAATGTTTCATTTAATATGCGTTTATATGTAGTTATTTGTTAGGCTTTTTGATTACATATTTCCCTGCATTTTTAATATCGTTCTGTGTTGCAGTTTTGATGTTGACAAGTTTCTGCAACAGACAAATTGCTTTGTAACAAATGAATTTAAGTTAAGACTTTTTACACAGATTATATTATATACTGACTCTCTAATCTCATTAACGATATTTTCAAGCTCGATAGGAATTGCTATCTGTCTAAAATGTTCCATCTCTGACAAAAAAATTGGTTTCTTATAAGGTTGGCTTGTGTATGATTCATGAATGAATTCACTTAAGGAGTGAAAGGCTTCTGCATAATCATCCATAAGTAACTACAATAGAAATTAGTAATATAAAACTCAAAACTGTGTTAAATGCAAATAAGACTGATATGCAAGAACAAGGAGGTATTACTTACCACCAAAGTAAAAAAGCCAGGATGACTTTCGTGATAATCTAAGTACAATTTTCTCGTTTTTAGAACAAGTTCAACATACGTATTTTTTAATGCTTCTGCTTTTTCATGCATTGGCTTTTCTTGACGCTATGTATGAAAGTTATAATGTTATTTACACTATGATACTTTCTCTTCGAATTCTGAGCAACTTTTCTTATTTTTCCATATACTTATGGGAAATATTTAATCAAGTTTTGAATACTATGCGATATTTATAAAAATTATGTCTTATATCTATTGAGAAATAACAAAAGAAATTTCGGAAAGAATATTTCAAGCACGTACTATCTGCGTTTCTTCTTCGGAAGATATCGAATCGCTAAGATCATTATTATCGAAATCATTAAGTGTATTCCTGATCAATGTATTACGACGGCGTAACATCCTTGACCTATGCATTTCATGTTTTGTCTTTTTATCATCGATGATGATGTTTGATTCCTCATCTAGTAGTACCTATTTATCGATACCAATGATATAAAGTGCTCAGAATTCTGTTTAAAATTGTACTTCATACTTTTAATCCTATCACATCATGATTTTCTTCAGACAGCAGTTGATAGTCTTCACTTTCCGTTGTCGTGAGTGCAACGCGTTTTTTTTCTTGCGCCACTAGTTCACTCCTTTGTATTGTGACTTTCGGTAACATCGTTTTACTTTGCAATATTATGTCGGTCATCGTCGCTCCATTTTGCGGCCTTACGCTGACGCTGTAACTTGGGAATTCTAGACGACGCATTATCTAACGATATATATATATATATATACACACTTACAATTAGCGTAATTTTTATACAATACAATACATCTTGTAGAAAATTATGTTTGACAAGACAAACCTCGTCCAAAATTTCCTTGACGAAATTTAGTATACAACTAGCAGTTTCTGCTTCTTTATCTTCCCGATGTTTGCTTATTTTAACGACTAATAAATTTTCTACGCTGTCTTTGATCCATGTGTGGACCTCAAATGTCTCCTGTATCCAGTCTTTGTGAAGATCCACACTCTGTGTTAGCACTAAGATCGGCTTGACGTTCGGATATCGTTTAGAGATTTCTGTAACCGCATAGAGATTCATTTGTGTAAGTCCAATTTTATTTTCAGATATCAACGGACTGATTTGATTTGTATCTGTAAAAAAATACATTCTATAAATGCACATGTATTTCTATAAATGTATTTACGATAGTTTTATATGGCTTAATCCAAGTAATATCGGACACTAACGAAATCCATAACTTTCACCCAACAGGTCTAAGATAACTAAAAATTCACCACGTCGTGCCATGTCGTTAAACTCTTCTCGGTTTACAAGAATATAAGCGTTATGCTCGTTATCGTCTTCGCATATTTCTTTTGTAGTATGCCAGCGACAGTATTTTATCTGCAAGAAATCGCATTTTTTAGTTTTAAAAATATTTACAATAAAAAAAAATATATTTTTTTTTATTACTTTTTCAGGAATTGTTCGAGCCAGGTGCAATGCCAATGCCATTTTCTTCAGTGCTGATGGTCCTGTTAGTATCATCAGAGGAGGGCTGATTTCGTCATAAGGTTGCACATGGTCATCCGTCTTGCTGATATTTAACTGTTCCAGTAATGTTAATTTTGCTACTTTACGGGCAGCTATCAAATCTAATGACGATGCAAATAGCATGGCTGATGTTACCTGAGAAATATCTATATTCGATATGATTGTACATAATGCATATATTTTTCAAAAATCGTTTGGCTTCACCTTTTCCGTCGTAAATACTTCAACACCATCGATAAATCTAACGCTGGGTATGGAGGATATCAGCATGTTTCGATAATTGGGCCATTTCGTGCAGATGTTACCTGTTAAGTCTACCTCATCTATCGAACCCTTCAGATTCAGCACTTCCAACAAGTCGGAGATTTTATTAAATTTTAGATCTACGTAACGTAAATTGTACGCATCCTAATTGTATATGAAACGTAATTGCATAATTATTCATTAAAACGGAATTTATGAAGTTTCAAATCTAAAGTTTCGATGATTACTTTGAAAAATTCTAAAGTCGATAATCTATTATATCCCAGAATTATTATTCGTAAATGAGGCAACGTGTTTATGCCACGACCGGGTGTAGCGGATTTAAACGACGTTATGCAATTGCCTTCTAAATTTAATTCCCGTATATTCAGATTATCCAAATTTCTTATGCATTCGATAAGGTTGTAGGACAAGTTTACATATTGCAAGTGTCTAAAATAGACCAAGTGATAAAATATACAAGTTGCAAATACACATCGTATACGTCAATTTTATATATGTATATATATATATATATATATATATATATATATATATATATATATATATATATATATATATATATATATATATATATATATTTACTTTAAATTTTCTAAACCAGAAATATTTTCTATAGTGTTGTGAGATAAATTTAATCTGACGATACTCCAACAATTTTTCAAATCACCTATGTCCGTCATGTGATTGTAAGATAAATTTACATAAGTAAGATACCAAGGAGGTGCGAAATTTGGCAAACGCTTAATCTTATTGTGCGATGCGTTAAGATACATCAAATACGGAAGACTGCCCAAAAATGGTAAACACGATATATTATTATAGGCGATATTAATATATTGCAAGTATCGATGATACTGCAACATAGTGACGTCTGTCAGATTCTGAAAAGAGAAAAGTAGCGGGAATAAAGTATATATATAGCATTTTTGGGAGGAATTCATTACTAATCTATATTATTTAATTGCAGAGAGAAAATGACAAAGAGAGAGAAATGGATTTTTTAACATTACCCTGTGCTTCAGGATACATTTACCGAAAATGTAAAGACCATTCTCGGGTGATCTTGTTAAAAAGGATAAACCGGTGCCTATTAATCTGTCGGATAAGAAACCGCAGCATTCCCTGTTATCGAATGATATCTCATTTGGTCTTATTTGTATCACAGGCGATTTGCTGTCATCCCATAAATCTAAATCCAAGGCGTATCCTCCCCAATCGCTATCGATAATTCGCTGTTTTTGCTCGTGATCAACAGAGACGGATTTACATTCGTACGATTCAGATAAATAGACCTTTATAAAGGATACAGAATAATTATTTCAAATCATTCGAATTAAAGTTTAAATAAGAAAAGCTACGAATAATACACATTTAGAGTCGAAACTGTTGACGATATTCGCGGAGAGTTTTTGGCAGACGTATCTTGTAATTTTTCACACGGAATATTTATATCCTCCAGACTATCTTCATACATTTTGTTTCTTTTTTAATGTCTTTTGTAAATTTGTTGTGTATTTTTTGAATATAAAGATTTCTTAATAACTAAATATGAAATATAAAAGAAGTAAAGATAGAGTTAACATTGTGTTATTAGCATGTCAGTAGAAGTTTTCAGCTATTTTAAACAATCGAATTGCTGTCTCTCAATTAATATATCTATCGATAAAAAATATTAATTTAAAGAGAGATATTTCATCTGTTTCAATTAATAAAACGTAATAAACCTGAATATTAAAAATGTTAATTAACGAAACGTGAGAAACTGCGCGAATATTGAAAGTGTTTTTAATTGACGAAACGCAATGAAACAATCATTTTGAACAATTTCAAAAAATAAAAATAATACCGCACTTTTCAACATTAACCGTATTGCTCTTCGCGAGAGGTTACGATTGGTCGTTCACTGCGCATCCCACTACGCGCATCCCATCACGTTACCCTTCTCGTATCTTTACATCATGGCCATTTCGGCGCACTTCAGGGCTTCAGTCGATTTCCGGCCGTCTCTCTCGTTCGACGCAACGTGTTGTGATCTCGCATCTCGCGCGAGTTCCGTTGTAGTCGCGTTGTAATTAATTTACGGATCGCGAGTGAACAATCCGACCAAAAGTTGAGCAAAACGTGCGCGGATCAGGCGCTCATCATCGCGGAACGTGTAAATACGTGCGAGAGATCTTGGCACTTATATATCTAGAATAAGGAAGTAAAAGAGAGGGAGAGAAAGAGCGAGAGAAAGAGAGAGAGAGAGAGAGAGAAAGAAAGAGCGAGAACGCAAGACCGCAAAAATGTCAGAGATTGACGCAAAAGTGAATATGTCGCTCGGTAAGTGGCCAGAGTCCCAACAATTTAACGATTTTGCCAGTAATCCTGGGTGAGCGTACAGCAGCGTACAGCTTTGCAAGCACATTGTCCCCCCGTAAAAATCCCGTACGAATAATGAACGACAAAATGGCGTCGGCGTACATGTGCACATAGAGTACCTGCATTTGTTTTCGGTTGTAAATCCGGTTTCTCCCGTCGTGTCTCGTCTCTCCCCGACAAGGATTAATACAGACGACAGGGCACATAACGGAAATAACGACGGGATGACCTCTGCGAGGGCGCATTAATGCATTAAACGAGAGATATTCTTAACATTCTTGAAGAAGAAGCGGCGTAGCAAAACGGAATTCGCCGCAATTACCTTCTCACACTGTCGTAAACGTGATTATTTCGCCGATAACTCAACAACCGCGATCTCTTCCGAGTCGAGTCGTGAATTTGTTGCAGCCGAAAAAGAAGGGAAGCTGGGAAATTCGAATAAAACACGAGGAAGCGGTACGGGAACTTGTCGTTCATTGTAATAATTCTAGGATACCACGTAATTTATTTGGTCTTCAGGAAGAGAATGTTCCTGCGAACAGATTGACGGAATACTAATCTCGGTCGGAATACTAAGGAACGATTCGACTATCCATGAGAAGAATTACTCCACTTTCATCACATCGCTATTGCTAGGAACTTTGCTTATTTCAGAAAAAAAAACACGTCTGCAAAGTATGAGCACGTTAATGTACAGAAAATGCGATAGAAATGACTAGAATTTTTATCAGGAACTTTGCATATACAAAGTTGGTTTGCGTCTTTTACATCTTTTCTACTTCTTCTTTCCCAGGAAGAAAAGAAGGTCTACGATAGAATGTATCGACAAGGAAATTCGACCAAAATATCAAGAAACAGAATCGAGAATCAGGAATATTCCATAAAGAATTGTTCTACGTGCGGATTAAACATAAGGCGAAATTTTATATCATACTTACATCTACTATACTTCTTAATCAACTGGGCCTTGATAAATGGACATAATTATCCTATTGTAATCATTAATGTATATTACGCACGTACAATCGATTTTTTATGATAGAAAACGTGCGGATTAATGGCGTGTCATCATGTTGGAATACCATGATTTTATAACATCTCCAAAATTATGGTTTTGCTTCGACTTTCAACAGTAAACTTCTGCGATAATGCCCGTGATCCAGTTATAGAGATAAAACCCGAGCGAAAATTGCAGTGGAAGGATTACCTTAATTCACGCTGCTACCGACATAAACGAGACAATATGTATATCATTACAATTACAATCTATTGTAACACGCGTCGCTATAATCCTAGATTATTCCGATTTCATCATTTAGAAAACATCGTCGTCGGAGTATGGTTCCCTAACAACGTCTCGAACATTATGGCTTCGGTATGCTTTCTTCTAGATGGACGAAAGAAAATCGTCCGGACTCATGAAGGGTCTCTTAAAAGACCGTGCCAAGCACGTCGCGCGACCGTGTATGACTCATCCCAGACGAAAATCTCACGCGCGGGACAAGCGCGAGACATTGCGCAATACTGTATTTTTATCCGTTGCATCGTCGACAAATTCTCCTATCGGCAAACGACAAATAAGGGAAATGGGACACCTTCTCACGATGCATATCTATCGACAAAGGGCTCATAACGGGAGCACGTTGCGCGCGGGAAAGATGAGATTTATTTAAGTTTCATTTCATGACGAATGTTTGATGGAGAAACTACAGTGGAATGAATCAAATGTGGATTTAATTTCGCTTCCTTAATCTGTATGGGACGCTACCCGAAATTAATTCATTATATATTGATATATAATATATCAGTATAATGTTTTACTGGCAATCCGAAAATGCAGGTACTCTGTACGCAAGCTGATCTTAATAATGTTCTATAACGAGGGAAAATGCGCAATCTAATGCTCGCAGACATTTCTAGGGGAGAGGAACATGTATATTTATATAGTTATCTGTATCAAAAATAAATTTAATGGGGCAATTATTTATACATGGGCTTCTTGAAAATCTTCTGAAATGCAATATTGTGTATGAAAGAGGTAACAATCGAATCGGAGGATTTATTACAAGAAGAATTACAACTGAGCTATTATCCAGAGCTTGAATGAATTTGTTATATAAAGAATGACAGGAAGACACAGTCAAAGAGAGGCACATCTCGCAAGAAGTATAATGTAAAAATTCCTGTATGAGGAGCAACAATTAGTGAAGAAATATGAACTGCAGCATTTCTCTAATAGCACACCATTTCGGAATAATCCATAAAGCAGCGAATGACAAATGGGGATAAAAATAAATGGATACTGAAAACTAAAATATTACGCGAAAACTTATATTGCACATATTAAAAATTTCTTTTTATTATAATAATTTAGTCGTGTTCCAAAAAAGTATTATTTAGTATCACTTATTTCGAATGAGATTATGCAAATGAATAATGATTCTCCCTTTTGTCCTAAATTTTGTGCCATTTTCTAAACATTTTACTTTTTATTAAATTATGTTATTTTAATATAATTTTGATCAATTAGAAGTCGGTATGCGATTCTTATAATTTTTTTTCTCTGCGATTGTCTTTATGAATTAATATTTTTTTGATTATTTGATTATTAACTATTATGTTATGATTTTATATCATATGGATAATGATTTCAGAAATGATTATCTATTAACTTAACAATTAGAATCTTTCATATTAATTTTTTTTATAATAAATTGAAAAAGATATAACCATAAAGATTGCATCCTATATATTAGTGCCTACACAAGAGTATCTTTATAGGCAAAGACCTTGGGATTATGAATACAATATGATATATATTTCTTCTCACCAACGTTGGATACATGCTGAAATGATAATTTGAAACGAAAAATATTTATTTAAGAAATTGCGCTTCTCTGTTGGAATTAAAATGCATCGAGGAATGTATTATTAAATGTTTCGAATTAAAGTTTCATAAAGATTAAAGATTCGTCATCTCGCGCCGTACGTTTGCCGTACGCTCATTAAATATTGCGCATTTTCTTTTAAGATGAAATCATAAAGATGGAGAAAAAGAAAAAGAACGTGGCGGCGAATGGAAAAACCGGCGGTCCCAAGCGTAATCGCGGTGCTATAAGAAGCCGAACCGGATTTAGAGGAAGAGGTACAAGAATTAAACGGGGCAATGTCGGGGTCATCGTGAAGAAACAGCAGCAGCAACAGACTTGGCAGCGCAATGCGAATAACACAAATAATGTTCGCGGTTTCGCTAAGAATCGCTTTAAGAAGAATGTCGGTAATCTCGCGAGATCGCGCAGCAATTTGAGTTTGAATCAGAAAACGAACGCGAGAGGTGCGTTCAACGTGCGCCGTGGCAGAGGCAATAGATTCTCCGGTTTGACTCGTAGCAGAAGTCGCACCAACCTGACGTTCAATCAGGGCGGCTTCTTCACGAATAACAAGAGCCCGTTAAAGAGAACAAGTAGTTTGCCTAACTTACGAGATCCGAATTCTGTCCACAATCGCCTAGGATATCAAAGTCCTGCTCAGATCGCCTATCGGAATCGTGTGAAACGTGCGAAGCAGCTGCTGCTACAGAGACAGAATCAAAGATTAAACTTACAGAATCAATTCAGAGTAAGTTAAATATACATATATATATTTTATGAGACATAAAAATGATATACGAGATACTAATGAGATATATATACGTATTGTTACAGCTGGCACAGACCGGACAGAAGACTCTACTCTCTATGCAACCAAGAACTTTGGGAAGGCAACAGATATTAACGTCGCAGCGTCGCTTTACAACCGGTGGACTGCGATCCGATCAAATCGCTCGTGCCCAGAGGCGAGCGCAATATGAACAAAAATTGATGAGAATGAAGTAAATTATAATTCGTCAAATGAATTTTGCAGCTTGGTTATTCTTTTATATATGTGATCACAATTATTAAATTATATAAAAACATCGATTTAATATTTTATAATCTAAATTTATTTATTGATAATGTATAAAAAATTAATTGTTCTTCCGTATAAGATACAATGTTTTAATTATAATGATATTGTAGCTCTGCCCGACTGACTCCTACTCCAAATGTCAACTTCATGTGCACACTGGGAAGTGAGTACACACCTACCACCACACGTCAGCGACCACTCACTCTCAACCAGAGTCGACACACTGCGACCATCGGTAACATGCGACAACTACCTAGAGGACGATCGCCATATAGACAAAACGCACAGGGTGTAAATATGGTAATATTTTCTTTTCAAGTTTTTTTCTCTTAAAGTATGTCTTTTTTTCTTATAAAACATTCATTTTTTTAAATTTAAATACAAGATTTATACGATAGATATGTTTATCGTAATTCTAGATTGGTCGAGCACCATTATTCGGTGCACAATTCGGCCGGCAACGCTCGAGATCGAGATCACGATCACGTTCGGGCACGCACAACACGAACACATCCGATTCCAGTGGGGACGTCGATGATCGCAGTTTCAGCGAAGTTATGTACAGCCTATCGGGAAATCTCGGCGTTACAGGGCGAACTCTTAATGATCGGTTTAGTTTTTAACTGATATAATCTCGAAAACTTTACTTTATATTCAAAAACTTATTGATAATCTATTAATGATAATTTACTGGTAATATAAGAAAAACGAAGGGAGAGTAACGTTTTTGTTTTTAATAATACAATATAGATAAAATGTTGTTCTTTTTTTTCTATGTAAACATTATTAATGACAATGCAATGCGCCCAATGCATTAATTAACAAATAAATTTTTTTTTTTTTGTTTATTTTAATGCAAAAGTTGATTTAAAGTATCGCTTTCTAGCATTTGCACTGTTATGTGTGTACAAACTATTTGTAGGGAATATCACGAAAGGTAGCACTTTTATCAGAGATTTATGATAATCATACATATGGATAGTATGAGAAGCGATTTTCATCTATCAAAATTAAAGAAATCTTGATTTTTTTTATCTGTGTGCAATACCTTTGTAAAATCTTCAGTATTTTTTATTACACGAAAAATAGAGAGAAGTATGTTATGTTTAAATACATATAACAGCATACAGAATTTATTGAGGGAGTTTCGATATTTAGGATGAAAATAAATCTCTTTTCTCTTAAGTGTATATTACATTTGAATATATGAAATAGATTGCTAATATCTTTTGAATGTACTTTCTTTTTGCTTTAAGAAATATACAAATCTTGACTATATATTGGAGTTGTATTTATCTTATTAAATTTACAGCATTCTAAGTGATACACTTAATTTAATTAAATATAAAGCTAATTATATATATAGATAATCTTAATTATAATCAAATTGAAACATAAAAATACACATACATATATATGCACAGACGTGTGTGTGTATTTTTATATTTCTATTTGATTATAATTAAGATTATCTATGTAATAGTCATACATGGGGCACACATGTGTTGTATATCAAAGTTATTCTTATTAAATTACAATCTGAATTTTAAATGTAAGTTTTTATATTGTATTACACAGAAATATAATAAAACATGTGTGAAAATACACATACATATATATGCACAGATGTGTGTGTGTGTATTTTTATATTTCAATTTGATTATAATTAAGATTATCTATGTAATAGTCATACATGGGGCACACATGTGTTGTATATCAAAGTTATTCTTATTAAATTACAATCTGAATTTTAAATGTAAGTTTTTATATTGTATTACAGAAATATAATAAAACATGTGTGTACTATGTTTCATATAAATAAAAAACATTAGGTAAGCAGCGATTGCAAGTGTCTTTCACAAACATATTTTATGGTAAACATGAAAACTTTTATATTACATAGTCTTAAGTTCTTCTAATTAAGATATTAATATTACGCCGCTGATTTTTTGTTATTCATTCCGGGGAATATGCGCGTATCTTTAATCAGAGTACGGGTTTACATTATCAATCGTTACATGAGCTCTTAATATACCGTTTTCTCAAAGAGTGATAAGCTGGATACAATGACGCAGTTGTAAAGAAATCTATTCGAAAAACATGGATATTTTTAACACGAGCAATGTGTCGATTCAAGTATCATCCACGTATATGAATCGCGATTCATTTATCACCGTTGCAATAAAAACGAAGCAAGCATAATATGAACTCGTCGTCTATTCAACCCTCAGTCGTATGAATGTGCACGAAGTACTCTCGCGAGATTTTTGTAAGTGAATTAAAATTTTTCTCTACATACGATGTATATGTATTTATAGGCACGAAATTGTCTGACGAAGTTGTAAAAACGAAATACCAAATCTAATGACAGTATACATCAGATGTCATATAGTAATTAAATAAACTGTCACTAATTGTCATCATGTCGTTTATGGTATCGTCTTTAGCAGGAATATGCGCTCGAGGAATAAATAAACAGGTAAAAACGATGTAATATTTAAAAGAAAATGTATAAATTATTTTCTGTAAAATTAATTTAAAATTATGCGATATGTGTAAACTGCGCGATTGCAGATAATATTTATATAAAGTACTTGTTCTCTATGTAGTTGTTAGCGCACAAAGTGCCGATCTTTAAACAACTGGTGCGAAATTTAGAGATACACGAGCACATGGCGTACACTTTATTAAAGGAAGCCGGCATTCC
>NW_021850877.1:466291-468082 GCF_003651465.1 Formica exsecta
ATTCCTACTCCGCCTTTCGGGGTGGCGAAGACGCCCGACGAAGCCGCCAATATAGTTAAGGATCTGAACACTAAGGATATCGTACTGAAAGCGCAGGTTTTAGCCGGGGGTAGAGCAATGGGACATTTTAAGGATACCGATATCAGCGGCGTTATAAAGTGCGAAACGTGAGTACGATGGAAAAATTAATAAAATACTAAAGAGAAACGATTGTAATCTACGACGAAAAGAAGCGGAATGTCAGATAATCTCTCTTTCTCTATTATAGACCGGAGCAAGTGAAGGAATTGGCGAGCAATATGATCGGCAAGGTGCTTATAACTAAACAAACGGGTGCGGCCGGAAAGATATGTAATTCCGTGATGGTGACGGCACGCATGTTTCCGCGTAAAGAATATTACCTGGCGGTGATGCTGGAAACTACTTTCGATGTACGTACAAACTAAAAATTGTCCTTTCATCAGAGATAGCTTATCATCGTCATTCACTTTTTACAAGGGACCCGTGATAATCGTTTCCAAACAAGGCGGCGTAAACATCGAGGAGATCGCCGCCGCCCATCCCGAAGCCGTGTCGTATATACCGATTGACATAAGCAAAGGCTTAACGTCCGCACAAGCGGACAGCGTCGCCGAGAAGCTCGAACTTACGGGATACAGCAAAGAAATCGCATCGATTGTCGCCTGCAATCTGTACGAATTGTTCGTCGAGAAGGACGCTCTGCTTCTCGAGATCAATCCGTTCGCGGAGGATATTTGTGGTCAATGTAAATAAAAAAAAAAAAAAAAAAAAAAAAAAAAAAAAAAAAAAACATGCACGATTATCTTGTAAACGACAACTGAATAATGCGTTACTTTAATGCTTGCTGCAGATTACGCTCTAGATTGCAAATGTAAATTTGACGATAGCGCCGATTTCCGACAGAAGGAATTGTTTGCATTGAAAGACACGACTCAGATGGATCCGAAGGAGGTCGAAGCGGAAAAATATAATTTAAATTACATAGCTTTAGATGGAAATATCGGCTGTATGGTAAACGGGGCCGGTTTAGCTATGGCCACCATGGACATCATAAAGCTGTACGGCGGTATCCCGGCAAATTTCTTGGATGTCGGAGGTACCGCTACAATCGAGACTGTGACGGAGGGTTTCAAAATATTGTCTTCTGATCCGCATGTAATTATCAGTGTGAAATTAAATCGACGATTAAATAATATGATCGATTGCGTCATCAATGATTGGGATTTTCCAGGTGGAAGCTATTTTAGTAAACATCTTTGGTGGGATAATGAGATGCGACATAATCGCCCAAGGAATAATCGATGCTTTTAAACAATTAAATTTGCAAGTACCTGTAGTTGTGCGATTACAGGTGATTACTTTTAAAAATTATTTTATCTGCAAATGTTTTTTTTCTTTTTTTACTAATCTATTTGTTTCTTTGTAGGGTACTAATGTCGATAAAGCTAAAAAATTGATACTAGATGCTAAGTTAGAAGTAATTTCCGTGGATGAATTTGCTGAAGCAGCCGAGACGGCGGTCAAGTTAGCATCGATGATGAATTTGGCAAAGTCTTTGAATTTAGATATTCATTTCGTTTCTAAATTAGCGGGAAAAACGAAGATCTCCGAGAAAAGCAAGAAGTAAAACTATTTTGGAACAGTTTACAAAATGTTTTATGCTTGTATATGTCTATGAAATATATCTCTCTCTTTTCGTATATAAGAAATACTGTTTAAAAACACTCAAGATGCTCTCAAATTTAAAAAAATGAAAAAAGTATCGGAAGA
>NW_021850877.1:468142-475077 GCF_003651465.1 Formica exsecta
AAGAGTATAATCGGCGAAGAAAGATGGCAAGAATTAAAATTTTTAAGATTTTCAAATATTAAATTAGCGTCGATAATTATGACTGTCTATAATTATCGACATTCGGTAATTAAAAATTGATTTACCAATGTCAGTAATTTAAAAATCTCGAAAATATAAACTCTGAACATCGAGAAAGTATCAAGAGAATCTAATAATAAGTAGAGATGGGGCGGGAATCAAATTTTTCAAAAATCGCGATCCAGGAATTCCTTAGATTTTTAATAAAATTATTATCTCTTAAAGATATTATCGAGCTATTTTTTTTTTTCCTTCGCAAACTCAATCAGCGCGAAAACCGTCTGTTCAGCGCTGTTCGTCGTGACCCATTATCGGACCAGTCATACATCCACGAGTCTGCGTGGCCCGCGTCGGTTCTTCTGCGTCATACTTGTGCGAGGGAAACGTCAAATTCTTTAGGTGGGGGCCACGAGGACGAAGCTCGCGCTTGGCAGTCCACAGCTGTCGCTTAGGCTGGCTTAAGCAAAGATGGCTACCATGTTATCGCGGACGATTTCGCTCGCAGAGGGTCTCTGCCGATTGAACGGTCCTAAGGTACGTCAAGCCAACCGGTTTTTGCGTGTACCATTTTAATTAAATGTCTGGCACGGAGTCCAAAGAAACGAGCAAAATGTCCTGATAATCGCGACGACAAATCGATGGGAGGGAAAGAAAGAGAATAAGAGACGAAGAGGGAGAGAGAAAGAGGCAATCGCCGTACTAGAAACGACTGTAGTCTGCTAAATTGAGCGCCAGGGTCGCGAGTGATTTGAAGAGCCCAAGAATCTTGGAGGCGAGATTTTTTACCGAAAAATCAACAGTTATGCAACTGCGCGGAAAATTTACTTGCGCGTCGTTCCCTCGACGGCCGCGGCATCCGCTCTCGTGTGTGATTGCATATAATCGAATTATGTATGTACTACGTGCAAAGGGACACTTGTCAAACGATCGAGCACTCGGATTAATGATGCGATCGTCGTTCTATTTTTGGACGAGTGATTTAAATTTTTGAACCGCGAGAAAGAAAATATTGACGATCGCACACTTCTTTTCTTTATCGGAATTGGCACTTGTCAGCGATGCGCGATTTTGAAATTTATAAACAAGAATAAAGATATATTAAATGTGCTGACACGCACGTGCTTGACACTTGTCAAAACTTGTTTCATGATATATAAAAAAACTTGAATTTTTAATTAAAAAATGATTATATATATATATAAACTATCGATAGAGTAAAGTATTAATTTTAATTTAATTTTGTCATATTCTCTTTAATTTTATCATCGATCTTTTTTCATTAATTATAGATAATTATGAAACAAAATTTAAATGTTAAATACAGTTCCATTCATAATACTTTGTGATATTTTATTTAATATGCTTTTATAAAATAAAATAATTTGCAAAGAGTGTTTTATTTTTTAATTATCTAAAAATGATTTAAGTATTAACATTCTACTTTAGAAAGAGTCAGCAATAAATTGATAAAGAATAATTTGTTGGACACAATTCACTTTTATTGTATATAAAGCATCATTGCCAAAGCTCTACATATAGCAGCTGCAATGTACGCAATATCAGTATATAGTTCATAGATCATGCAGCCTTCAAGAGTTAATTTCAATCATAGATTTATATTTGAATTTCTATACATTAATCATACACATTAATATTATATATTAGTGATAGACTCTACTTCATGTGTACTTTAATCTACTCATCTTATCTTATTCTCTTGATATAAATGAATGTGTCAATAATTTTTATCAACCTTTGTGCTTATTCTTGTAATTGTATGTTTGCATATCCTTGTTATAATCCAAACAAGCGCGAGAATGATTACCAAGTTTATTACATCACAAATTCTTTTTTTCAGATATTGGCATGCAAAACTAACTTGGCGAAACAACCAACTAGGAATTTAAATGTACACGAACATATTAGCTACAGTTTGCTCAATGAAGCCGGTGTACCTACTCCGAAATTTGGCGTTGCCAAGACTGCCGATGAGGCGGCCAAACTTGCTACCGACTTGAAAACGAAAGATATCGTCTTGAAGGCTCAAGTTCTCGCTGGCGGCAGAGGAAAGGGACACTTCAAAGGAACGAATGTCAGTGGAGTGAAGATGTGTGAAACGTAATTATGACGTATACAGATAATTTTATATGATATATATATTTGGAAATATATTATTGAACTTATTATCATCGTTTTTATGCAGTCCAGAAGAAGCTAAGTCATTAGCGAGTCAGATGCTGGGTAAATTACTAATCACTAAACAGACCGGCGAAGCCGGTAGGATATGTAATGCCGTGATGGTCACGCAACGCATGTTTCCTCGTAAAGAATACTATCTTGCTGTCATGATGGAAAGAGCCTTTGGTGTAAGTTTCGTGAAGAAACGATTAACAGATATTGACATTGCGTACAGAGAGAAGAATCTTATCAGATATTTTTTATTTCAGGGTCCCGTCATTATAGCTTCCAGCCAAGGTGGGGTTAATATCGAGGAAGTTGCTGCTACGAATCCTAGCGCTATCATGTACGAACCTATTGACATCGACAAGGGAATTACGAAGGAGCAGGCGGAACGCATAGTCAGCAAGCTCGGTCTCGATAACGTGAAGGATTACATTTCCAATATAATTATAAATCTTTACCAAATGTTCCTCAAAAAGGATGCCCTTCTTCTGGAAGTGAATCCTCTTGCCGAAGACATTAATGGGAACTGTAAGTCTGAGATCTCTATCTTTCTCTCTTCATGATATTTTATAACTTATAAGTATTTCATTCGCAAACTTATATTTTTTTACAGATTTTGCTCTGGATTGCAAGTGCCGATTCGATGACAACGCCGAGTTCAGGCAAAAAGAACTGTTTAGTCTCAGGGATTGGTCTCAGGAGGATCCCAAGGAAGTTGAAGCTGCGAAATTCGATTTAAATTACATTGCGCTCGACGGCAATATAGGTTGCATGGTGAATGGAGCTGGGTTAGCTATGGCTACGATGGATATCATAAAATTACATGGTGGTGAACCGGCCAATTTCCTCGATGTTGGTGGTGGTGCATCAACTTCTGCAGTGAAAGAAGCATTCAAAATCATCACTTCTGATTCACGAGTAAGTAATGTACACGTAATGTCACTATTTCTTTCTGTGATTTAATATACTTTATTTGTATTCTCTTTGTCTTTATATAGGTTCACGCTCTTTTAGTTAATATTTTTGGAGGCATCATGAGATGCGATGTCATAGCAGAGGGCATTATTGCTGCGACTAAGGAATTAAGCTTAAAAATTCCCGTCGTCGTAAGATTGCAGGTATTGCAGTATTTGTAATGCGCTTTGTTTCGCAAATAATTATGAAATTGTACAAAACATACGTTTCATGTTTTAACAGGGTACCAACGTGGACGAAGCCAAAGCTTTGATCGCCAATGCGGGTTTAAAAATCGTGCCAATCGACGATTTGGACGAAGCAGCCCGAGTCGCAGTGAAATTATCGACCATTGTTAAATTGGCGCAATCTGAAAATCTCAGTGTAAATTTCGAGATACCGGCAATTTCCTAGATGGTGAAAAAAATATATAGTTGATGCAATGTTATTGAAGAATATTGACGAGAATATACTCAATATTGTTAAAGTATTTCACAAGAAATCATCTGAAAATAATAACTACAATAATAACTTCATACATGTAATAATGTATTCTCGTTACAGAGTAACATTTCAAACACAATTCATTGATTCTTTGTGTAATTTGTAGAGTGAAAAATAATATATACAACCTTGGATATGTCTATATTACAAACGCGATATGACCATTGATATATTAAAATTCGAAAAACGGGCAAACTATTGGTGGATTATTATATGTACATGATATAATAATCAATTTTTTTTTTTTATTACAGATGCAAACGTTTATAATATCGTAAAAGTGTGTGGAATATTATTCAAAGATATAATTTATCATTTGCCCTACAGTAAGACTCTGTGATTCAGTATTAAGATATTAAGTTGTGTAATATAATACCCATCTTCCCTTTTAAGCAATCACGTTGCGCAAAGCCGTGTGTTTAAAAATAATGAAGTGTTATACACAGACACACACGCGTGTTCATTTTAAGGCGGAATTTCACGATAACCATCCCATGTGGAAAATAAAGGGCTTTGTTTAACGTAACATGTAGCGATATATATATACACTTACATAAATTATTTTATATAATTTTTGCTTGTGTCTTCGTTCCTTCAACGAATGACCGAATCGTATTCCTGAGTATGGTGCTAATGTCAGGAGATAATTTTATACGATTATATGCAAATGATCGTCGAAGAATTATATATATATATTATATGCATATTTATTTTCTCTGTGAACTCGTCAAATTGTATTTATGATAAAACCATCGATGATATTGCCAGTACCAAGTATCATGAGCGCTTTAAAAATTTCTGTAAATACACTGGGAACTGCTTGCTCTTCTAATCATTAAATGAGGAGATGTAAAACATGACTTGCGATTCTCGAAATTCTGTATTTGTTAAACAGATAATTTAATTCGAAGTGCTCGTACTCGTCACCTACAGATAATAAAATTATAGGATTAATATCAATGGCAATTTAATCTCTCTCGTACATACCTAAGTTTATATATTTAGAAGAAGAGATTTTATATACATTTTAAATATTATTATTTCGTATTTCGCGCTTTAGAAAAAAATCCCTTGGAATTGCTTTTGCGCAACCGATGCCTAATTTGGCCACACTGGATTTGACTGCGATTTCAAATTCCGTATTCCGTAACGATATTTTGGCAAGTGGCGAGGTATCATTTTGGAATTTCGTTTGTGCGATTTTGCGTTGGACAGTCTTTTCGAACTTTCACGTGTTAGAAACATGGTGAGAACAAAGGCGGACAGAGTGCCTGCAAAAGGTAGACTAAATAAAACAAAGACATTTTTGACAAATCTCTTTATTATTAACGAGTTGCATGCGCGAATGTTATTGTTTGTGTATGTTGTTTGTTTACAGCTGTAGGCAGCAAGGCGCCTGGAAAAATTAGCGCGGGTGCTGCTGGCAAGAAAAATAATGGCAGAAAAAGTACGGCATCTCTTTCATATATATATTCTTTAAATTCTTGGTAAATGATAGATAATAAATAAAACAAAATTTATATTCACAGGTGCAGGAAAAAGCTATGGAGGTGGAAATCCTTATCGTCCAAGGGAAACACCGGAATGGCAGAAACCCATCACTTCATTTATGAATATAAGTTCCACAACTACAAGTGACGCAACACCAACAAAAGAAAAAATTGTAAGTACTTAATAAGTTATGCTTATGCTAATCTTCTTGCTTTCTAAATTAATTTGTACATATAAAATACACACACACACTTCCTCTTACTTTAGGAAAATCAAGCTTCAAAGTCAAACTGTGAGGATCCGAATGCTGAAGAAAGCTCAACAGAAGAGGACGATGAAACTGATTAAAAAATTTCCATATCTTATTCCACTTTTCATATCTTTCTATTTTATTGTTAAATTATTTATGTATTTTAACTATCTAACTGTTATATTCTCTTATCATATTCATATAATTATAAGTAGTTAGGTATTATATACAGGTACAAAAAAGAGAAAACAAGATAAGTTTTTTATTTTACTGTCGTTGAGTAGCACTTTGTGTTCATTATTGTAATAAATGTTATTTTTGGAATTAATTGTAAATAAACGTTAGCGACTTTTTATCTGAAATCTTAATTTTTACAAGAGGTAAAAAACAAGAAAATTGTAACATACATATTTATTGTATCACGCTATTTTTAATTATTCAATGCAAAACAAAACAATTCGAATCTCACAACTCGATCAATTTTATCTTTAAACGCACGTAAATAAAACATCTTTCAAACGGTAGTCCCTCTCGATCGAGAATCGCTGTGAGAATGCAAGAATGCGAAATCGGAGAGCCTGATAATTCATCTGTCTTAATTCCAAATAGCTATATCGTAGTATATTATAATTGGCGGTCGATGAATCGCGTTAAAAATAGCGAAAAGTGCATCTCAATCCGGCATTATTTTTTCACGAGGATCTAAATATATACTCGCGTACGTATACAACATGACATATGTATGCATTTGCGTATATGCGCGGCGCACGCGCGTGCGAAAGACACTACGGGCGGCTTCCTCGTGGCGGCTTTAGGAACGCGAACGTTCAGTCAAAATTTCGGCATCGCATTGAGAGATGCTGCCGATAGCGGAGTTTCAGTAAAGGAGAGGAAAAGAAAAAGGGGGAAGAAAAAGTTCTGGGTACATTATATATCTCGGTTCGTGCGACTCTTCATCGAGGGAAGATTCGTCGGTATCGTCCACCGGGATCCCTTTGTTTTTCCTTTCGTTTTTTCGTTGCCTTACAAGACGCGCCGCCGGAGTTGCACCCGATCGTCGAACCGGCTGTGAGAAAAAAACTCCGCAACCATGGCTAGTGTCTCCTATCAAATAGCGAATCTGCTTGAGAAGGTACACGTAGTCGTGCACGTTGGCATACGCATAATATATGTATATAATAGCGATCGAAAAAAATGTCATTTACAGTCGATGCGTTTTATACGTGATTTCAATCCGTCATGGTATTTTCTTGATGACATAACCTTACTGTATTCTTCATGAATACGATCAATTCTTTATAATACTCGTTATGAATGTATTATAAAATGAGAATTTTTCTCTTTTTTTCTATATAATAATTTTTAATATTTTTTTTCACATATATTCTGAAAGTTTGAATATGTGAAATTATATCAGGATATTGTAACCATTTCCTATGTACCAAGTAATTAATATCTAATCAATTTCATTAATTCATAATTAATTGTATTT
>NW_021850877.1:475268-510844 GCF_003651465.1 Formica exsecta
AATCTAGTTAATATATTATAAATTATCAATTATCTTTGATATTTTGCAATTGATAACATAGTATATCTTTGTTATATATGAGTATTTTTATGTTTACTATCATAATATAGTGCTTGAACAGCTATGCTTTCCTTGTAGATGACATCCAGTGATAAAGATTTTAGGTTTATGGCAACTAATGACTTGATGAGCGAACTGCAGAAGGACAGTATCAAACTGGATGATGATTCTGAACGCAAAGTTGTAAAAATGCTTCTTAAGTTATTGGAGGACAAAAATGGAGAAGTACAGAATCTTGCTGTCAAATGGTAGATTTCTTTGTCTAGATGTTATATTTTTTAATACATTTATGTATATTTCATATATATTAATGTATATTGTATCCTTCTCTTATATATGAATTTCTTGTATACTAATATATTATGTAAAGTTGAAAATTATTAACACAAGTGAAATAACCAGAAAGTAGACATGTGTATGAAGTGTTATAAATACTTGTTCCTATTTGAAAATTCTTTATTCAATTGTATGATTATAAGGATGTGTGCAATTTCAGTTTGGGTCCATTAGTTAATAAAGTAAAGGATTACCAAGTGGAAACTATTGTGGACGCTCTATGTACCAATATGGTATCGGACAAAGAGCAGTTGCGCGATATCTCTAGCATCGGCTTGAAGACTGTCATTTCCGAGCTTCCTTTGGGTTGTAGTGCATTAGTCGCAAATGTTTGTAGACGTATCACAGGCAAATTAAGCAGCGCTATTGAAAAAGTAAGTTATCTTTGTCTGATTTCGAGTTTAATATGTATCTCTGACCAATATTTTTATCTAAATATCATTTTTCAGCAAGAGGATGTATCCGTACAGCTCGAAGCACTCGACATTGTCGCCGACTTACTCTCTCGCTTCGGTCCTTTACTAGTCACGTTTCATTCTACAATTCTGACCGCATTATTGCCGCAACTCTCTTCGCCGCGGCAAGCGGTTCGTAAACGCACTATAGTAGCATTGAGTCATCTGTTGACGTCCAGCAACAATTATTTATACAACAAATTGCTGGATTATCTTCTTGACGGTCTTCAAATTCAAACGGCAAAGAACGTCATACGTACCTATATCCAATGCATTGCTTCTATTTGGTTAGATAATCAAATTGTGTATGAATAATCGATAGAGAGAATAAATTATCATGCAATTTATTATCTAAATTTATTTGCAGTCGGCAAGCGGGACACAGATTCGGCGAGCAGATAGAACGCGTTATGCCATTGATTGTTCAATATAGTAATGAGGATGACGATGAATTGAGGGAATATTGTTTGCAAGCATTCGAATCTTTTGTTTATAGGTGTCCAAAAGAAATTACGCCACATATAAATAAAGTACATGATTTAGATTATTCTTATATTACCACATTGTATTTATGTATTTTATGCATTATTAAATGAAACCATTTGTCTCTTTTAGATCATAGAGATCTGCCTAATATATATTACATACGATCCAAACTACAATTACGACGACGATATCAATGATCTTTCTGATGGAGAAGGTACTGCAATGGAAATAGAAGAAGACGGAGAGGAAGACGCGGAAGATGAATATTCCGATGACGATGATATGAGTTGGAAAGTTCGTAGAGCAGCTGCAAAATGTTTAGAAGCGGTTGTATCTAGTAGAAGAGAATTGCTGTCAGATCTTTATAAAGTAGTTTCACCTGCATTAATTGCTAGGTTTAAAGGCAAGTATCAAGCACCGAAATTTATTTATATATAAAGGTATATGGAGATATATATGTCTAGTCAATCAAAATTTTATTTATCTAATATGTATGATTATAATGCATGAAATTTCTATTATATAATTGCAGAAAGAGAAGAAAATGTCAAATCAGATATATTTCACGCGTACATCGCTTTGTTGAGGCAAACGAGGCCGGCTACCGGTGTGCCGCTCGATCCAGATGCAATGGAAGATGATGATGGACCTATTGCATTGTTGCAACAGCAAGTACCGTTAATAGTGAAGGCAGTTCATCGTCAAATGAAGGAAAAGAGCATTAAAACGAGACAAGATTGCTTTTCCTTGCTAAAAGAACTGGTGCTTGTTTTACCTGGCGCTTTAACTAATCATATCCCAGCACTGATTCCCGGCATACAATATTCCCTGGGTGACAAGAACTCTTCCTCGAATATAAAGATCGATACTTTAGCTTTCGTGCATACATTATTGGTGACGCATCAACCCGAAGCGTTCCATGTTCACATGCCAGTTTTGGCGCCTCCAATCATATTAGCTGTGGGAGATTCCTTCTATAAGATCGCTGCCGAAGCGTTGCTGGTATTGCAGCAACTCGTACAAGTTATCAGACCTCACGGTGAGCAATTTTATACTATTTAATTTTTATTTGCGATCACGCAGATATAAAAGTGATCGATAACGAAGATTTTAATGCTTACCTCAGATAAACCCTTCTGCCGCGGCTTCACCCCGTTATCTAACGAAATATATCACTGCACTTTGATGAGGCTCAAAACAGCGGATATTGATCAGGAAGTGAAGGAAAGAGCCATCGCTTGCATGGGACAAATTCTTGCACACTTCGGAGATACTCTATCAGACAAATTGCACGTATGTCTACCTATCTTCTTGGACAGGTTGCGCAACGAGATAACTAGACTTACCACCGTTAAGGCTCTAACTTGTATAGCCGCATCTCCTCTGAGGGTCGATCTTAAACCAATCATGGTAAATTTATAAAATATAAGTGTATACATACTATAAGAAATAGCAAAACTCTTTTGTACAAGATGTTACTGTTTTTTTGTAGGAAGAAGCAATACCCATTCTTGGATCTTTTTTAAGAAAGAATCAACGAGCTTTAAAACTTTCTTCTCTTCCTCTTCTAGATACATTGGTATGCAATTATAGCTCGGCTCTGCATCCAGATTTACTTGATAAGGTAATGGAATATTAGTTTTGTTATATACATTAATATTTAATGAAACATAGGATGATTATCTCTAATTCTTTTCGCAGGTTACTACGGAGTTACCTGCATTATTAAATGAGTCAGACCTACACATTGCACAGCTAACATTGAATCTTCTCACTACCATTGCAAAGTTACATCCAGCTGCTTTGACGAAAGTTTCTGACCATATCTTGCCAGAGATCCTCATCCTTGTAAAATCGCCACTTCTTCAAGGTAGGATTACCCTGTTACACAACATTGGATTAAAAATTTTAGTGTACTCAATGCATCAATTTTCTGTCGAATAGGTGTCGCATTAAATTCAATGCTCGAGTTTTTCCAAGCTTTAGTACAAGCGAATCTACCGGGTCTCGGGTACAGAGACCTTCTCGCGATGTTAATAGTTCCAGTTACGCAATCCGTACTTCACAAACAGGCTTATCACTCATTGGCCAAGTGTGCGGCCGCGCTGACAATCACATGGCACGAAGAAGCGCAGTGTATCGTGCAACAGTTGTTAAAAGACGTTCAGAATCCGTCAGACATTCAGAACGTCGCCCAACACATATTCGCCTTGTTAGTCATTGGAGAGATAGGAAGACATGTGTAAGAGAATTATAGTTTGTTCCTTCTTAATACAAAGATCTTATATATTAAAAACATTTGTCTTCATAAGATAATATTTCTACACAGAGATTTGAGTGGAATTAATTCGCTGAAACACACTATTATAAATTCATTCTCTTCTCATTCGGAAGAGGTGAAATCCGCGGCCAGTTACACGCTGGGAAATATCGCGATTGGAAATCTTCCTGAATATCTGCCTTTCATACTTCAAGAGATCGAGGCGCAGCCTAAACGCCAATATCTGCTTTTACATTCGCTAAAAGAGGTAAAGATCCTTACATTTTTTTTTTTTTTTTTTTTACATTAAATTCATATAAATGTATATAAAATCGTTTCTATTTTCTTTTTCTTTTTTTTGTAGATCATCACGAGTCAGTCGGCCAGTCCATCCGGCGTATCGCATTTGCAAAATTTCGTGCCTTCAATCTGGATGCTCTTGTACAGGCACTGCGAATGCACTGAAGAAGGTACTCGTAACGTCGTGGCCGAATGTCTTGGTAAATTGACTCTAATTGATCCTGCTACTCTGTTACCAAGATTACAAGAATCGCTCAAATCGCCGTCGGCTCTCATGAGAACAACGACGGTTACCGCAGTCAAATTCACCATTTCCGATCAGGTATTTAACGTTTTGGCGACGGTTGTTCTACAATAACCGTATATATATATTAGAAATGTATATATATAATATATGTATGTATGTTACAGCCACAACCGATTGATGTCATGTTGAAGCAATGTATGGGTAATTTCTTAGTCGCTTTAGAGGATCCCGATCTTAACGTTCGGAGAGTAGCGTTAGTCGCATTTAATTCCGCTGCTCACAATAAACCTATGTTGATAAGGGATCTCTTAGACGCGGTGCTGCCGCATCTTTACACGGAAACCAAAATCAAGGTTAATAGGATGTAAACTAACGAGAGAACTAAGATCTAAATTATACTGTCTCTGGAATTTTATAATACAATATAAGCTTTCTTTTATATATACAGAAAGAGCTTATCAGAGAAGTCGAAATGGGTCCGTTTAAACATACGGTGGACGATGGATTGGATCTCCGTAAGGCAGCGTTTGAATGTATGTATACTCTGTTGGATTCATGTCTCGATAGGTTGGATGTTTTCGAATTCTTAAATCACGTGGAAAACGGCCTTCGAGACCACTACGATATCAAAATGTTGACCTACCTTATGACCGCGCGACTCGCACAATTGTGCCCGACCGCAGTCTTGCAAAGTAAGTGATCACATGCAATCGCCTTCCATTTCTTTATACTAAAACTCTTGATATGTGAGAATATTTACTTAATTTTAATTCTTAAATTTTTTCTTTCGCAGGGTTGGAGCGATTAGTCGACCCGCTCAAAAGTACTTGCACGATGAAAGTAAAAGCGAACTCGGTGAAGCAGGAATACGAGAAGCAAGACGAACTGAAACGTTCCGCTCTGCGAGCTGTTGCAGCATTGCTGACTATCCCCGATGCAGGCAAGTGGAATTATCTTGAAATGAGATAAGAGATTAAATTTATTTAAATAAAATGGAGTTTTGACTGTAAAAGTGATTTTAATAAATTTACATATATAGTGCAAAGTTTATGCGACATAATATATCGATTTGCAGATAAAAATCCATCGTTAAGTGAGTTTGTTGGGCAGATTAAAGCTACGCCGGAATTGCAGCCGCTTTTCGAAATAATACAAAAGGACTGTACCGGCAATAATGTGAATGAGACAAACGCGATGGATCAAAGCTAAGAGTCATTGACTTAATTCTTTTTTTGTATCTCATATAGATCGTCGTGGGCTAAGCGCGTTCGTGATCATATTCTATCCATAGTTTATTTCTATACATTATTTTTTCATTATATTATATCCTCGATTTGAACGTAGTTTCTAATAAATGTGAGTTAATGTAGCACGCCATGTATAAATTTTAAAATAAATTTGCCGGCAATAACCATTTTACCATCACATGCTTATATCTCCTGTTTTATTGGATTGATCTATGCTAATTATCGCGATAAACGATCCAATTTGATCATACAATCTCGCGCAAGATGAAATTAGCTATGGAAAAACTTGAAAAAAATATCATCTCGAGATAAAAATCGCTTTCTCAACGCTAAGTGTTAAAACGCATTCGTGTCCCGTGCAATCCATAATTGATGCATGTTTGTAACGGTTTATTTGGGTGACCCACTTTATACGCGACACCCAAAATAAATTTATTAACAAGACTGTGCACAGGTGTTATCTGTCGTATTTTCCTTCAGTGTGTCACACAAAAATAATAATAATATCTAATCATTGTGATTGCGCAAAAAATTCAGAGATTGTACAATACACAATATAAAGGAGCTCCGGAAGAGAGCACCAAGCAGATCGATGAATGGTAGTTTGTTGCGTTAGAGTAACGCGTATGCGCGACTATAAATAGATAGTAATTGCAGGAATAATTCGCATCTTGCTAAAAGGTTTGCGGTTGCGGTCGATAGTCTCCGCGACTGACAATACTTGGCAGTGCATTGACTTTGCGACGCAAATACTATGAAAGTAAAGGAAAGGATTGACAGTACACTAATAGTACTTTATCTATTAATGACAGTTTTTTTTTAACAAAGCGAGAGTCCGCATTTGAATCCGGTTGTACAAAATTATTGCAATTATATTAAATACATATAAAATATAATTATATGTATAACTATATTTTTCAAATTGATTTTCGTGTCTCTTTCTCGAAAACAGAAGGTACCATTATATCAGGCAAGACGCGCTTTATGCGATCCGCGTGATTGTATAGAAATTATTAATCGCGCGCGTGCAAAATGTTAACACACGCTCGAGTGACAGCTATACAACTATGCGGCGTACACATTTGATTGCGATTCATATTCAAGTGCAAGTTACTGCGTATCTACGTCATCAAAAGGTAGTGCTTATCGCTATCTGTTTTTTCTTTTTTCTAGAAAAAATGCTGCCGCTTATCGAGAATGTTTGTTTTGAAGAAGATGATTCATAAACATTGTTTGATCGAGTTAGCGGCAGACAACTATTTTAATTATCAATCGCAATATTTTTGCGATAATATTATAATATTGTCTCCAATTTTCGCGCCTGATAAAAATCTCTTATATATTACTATATTAAAAATAAATATAAATCATTGTAAGATATACATACACTTTGCTAGCGTATATAAAAAATCTATAGTCTCGCGGACCGAAGACCTACTATCGCGGCCTCATCTCTATTGGATTTCACGTCTCGGTGTTTCTCGAGGAGAGATCGATAATGAAAAAAAAAAGCCAACATGATTCGGTCTTCGAGAATCGGCTAAATGTGTTAAATATTGGGGGAGCGAGACCGTCCACCGAATTTCATAGAAAGCCCGTTTCTTGTATCAGGGACTGTGTGTGAAAAGCGAGACGCCCTATCTCGGGGCACGTACGCCAGACGCGTACGTGCGTTGCATAATGCGCTGCATCGGATTTGCGCTTCCGCAGCGGCAGCAATTTAACAATGATTATCGTGATTGATACCGGAAGCTTGCACTAGCTCATCCCGAAAACCTGTAGGCCTCCACGACGGCTCTATAATCCACCGAAAGTGGAATCGTAGATTGATTGTAACGATCTCTTAAAGGCGTTTGAAGTAAAAATTTCATTTTTTTCCTTATATTATAATTTTGTGTGTGTGCGAAAAAAAGGATTATTGTATTAAAAATATCGTATTTAAAAATTTAAGATTAGAATTAGGCGATTAAATTTGTATAGCGCCAAATTGGGACATTAATACGGAACTGCGTATCTTAACTTTGATGTCTGCTCGCGATATTATTAGATATCGATATACATGAATCATTGTTCGATTTGGAGTTTATTCTCAGGACGAATTGCGTGGACCGCTTTCCGATTTTTGACGAAGTTTTAAAATGAGAATATACACGTTCGCAAGAGGTATTTGCAAGCGCGCTCCCTCGAATTTGATTCATATATGTCAATTGTTGACAGTGTCAACAGCTTGACGCGCAATTTACACAAACTGTATATTATCATTATCAATATTATTTACACATTTTAGTCGAGATTTTCGTCATAAGACCGTTTCCTATTCCCGTGAATCATCCGTTAGTTCTACGCGTAATTCTTATATAATGACAAAGACGATTGGAGGAATCTCGCGCGTGTTATAATTTACATTTACATCTAGACATAACACGCGCGTGCATTAATTACCGCAAAAAAAAAAATATCCATTATCGTTAAGGAAATATTTCGAGATTTTCTAATGCAAACTTGTCGTGAACATGAAAATTTTACATTGTTTTCTCTTGTTCTTAGAATACTACACTTTATCAAAGAGGAATGCGAGAATACATTAGAAACACCACAAGTAGTCGTCAATTACATAAACAAATAGCTCTCGTAACCTTGTAACAAATTCATTATAAATCGTATCTCATTGCAAGATTGAAAATGTATTATTATTTCTTATATAATAATGCAACGAATGCAGAAGAAACAGTACATTTTATTAAACAGTACATTATTTAATAAAAAGAATAGATTTTTCGTAACTATATTAAATATTTTTATTAGCAATTAAAAATGTCTTATCTCGAATATTTCTATTATATCAAATGAAAACAAGCATTATTTAATACTCCTACATGTGTGTGTGTATGTGTGTGTGTGTGTGTGTGCTCGCAATTAATTTTTCTTTCTCATATCTTTATGGCTCTTTTTTTTATAATAATTTCGATGTCTTAAAATGTTATACAAAATATCAATCCTGCAATGTACCAACATTTTACTATTCTGTACAGGTTTCTATATAAATACAAAACCACCATACGCGATATAAAGAAAAAGATGAGAACACCATATTACGTATGTATCAAAATGAAAATATCGCTATTATTTCTATAGCATTCTCTTCAAAATTTAATTCTCAAGAGAATTAAAATTTCATCTGAAAAAAGAACATCGACGCTTGTTCACTTCTTCTTCTATGGAAGAAGAGACTCGTCGGCGGCGCCTCAACCCTTTCGCATCCGTTCGCCACCTTGCATCAGATGGGGAACCGGAGAGAAGAGAGGGAATGACATAAAAGTGGAGCGGTGTCGAGGCGCAGCGCACTCTACGGCGATAATCGGGCAGAAAGAGAGAGAGAAAGAGACAGAGAGAGAGGGAGGGAGAAGCGAGTGTAGAATTTCTCTCCCACGCACGTCACGCATGTCAAACGATCGGACGTGATCGGCCACCCTCGCGACGACAGGCTATCGCGCTATCGAGCAGAGCGAGTTCGTCAAAGAGAGAGAGAGAGAAAAGGAGAAAGAGAGAGGGAGAAGCGAGTGTAGAATTTCTCTCCCACGCACGTCACGCATGTCAAACGATCGGACGTGATCGGCCACCCTCGCGACGACAGGCTATCGCGCTATCGAGCAGAGCGAGTTCGTCAAACCCACCTGCGCTATTGCAGAGCGAGCACCTACATAGAGAGACACGAGAGTGGCAACTGCGTGCCAGGATAGGAAGATCGCGATCGTTCTTCAAGCGTGGTCCAAGTGTCCCGTTCGAAGATCGTCGTCTTCGAACAGGAGATCACTCTGAGAGATTCGCCCCGAGACTCGCTGATACCACGGCACATCGGCAGCGGAGCGTCATGTGCGTACGTACGTTGGTTGGTAGCGAGACGGGCGAGACGATGTCCACGTTGTCCGATTCGAAGCAGACAAGCGGAAAGCTATCCCGCGCCAAGGAGAAGTATATGAGACTCCACGAGGAGAAGCTGGAGAAGCAGAAGCTCCTGCGTCGGCGGGAACAGGAGAAGAACGCGCTCTACCTGCCCGATCTGGCCGACGATGTCCTGACCGCCAGCACGGCTCACTACAGTCAGCTGTTGAAGAAGCTGACCAAGTACTACGAGGTCGTGCGTCGTTCCAAAACGTACAAGTAAGTATAAAAAGGACCTTCCCCCCTTTTTTCTGCTACCTCTTGATGTAAAATTTGAACGGAAAATTTCTGTATGCAAACCGACACGCAGATTTCGTCGCACTTATCTGAGAAACTCTCGTCTCATCGATGAAACGGGAGTTTCTTCCATCAGAAGCTGTTCTCTTCAGAGGAGGAGTTGAACTCTTCGAGTCCCCTCTCCGAGGATCTCGTTGCAATTTGTAGATGCGACTACAAATCTCTCACTTGTTAATTGGGGCAAAAGTCTTTTATATTTATCATACTTGCAAAGGAATCTTTGAAGTTGTAGGATACTATGTCTCGGGGATAAAAGAGAGATCTTCATATATGCAAGATTTATTTTTGGAAAGTACTCAGAGTAGACGAAGCGACTGCTGTCGTAAAGTTTTTACATGCGATATATACGCAAGAAAAGATCTCTGTATATATGCAATGTTCTTATCATATATATGTAATTGTCTTGAGAGTTGAAATCATTTCGCATATACGGTTTAGCTGCCTCTACGATCGTTCATCAGATATGTTATATCAAGTCAATACATACAACGTATATATCTATGTATATCCTTCATCCATCTTTTCGAATATAATCGACTTAGATAACGTTCTTAACATTTTGTGGAAAATCGATACATAATATATCAGAGAAGCAACGTAACATTAACTCGAAATTTATTGCGAAAAACGATGCAATGATGTATCAACATATTTGTAAAAAATAATGTCTCGCGCGTATCTCGGGGAAAGGTGTTCGTCGAGATGAAAGTTGGAGCATAATTCGTGACTCCGATTAGCAATGTTAGTCTTTTCAAGATTGTTTGCGGAGAGATCAGTTTCTAAAATTCTTAGAATCTATTTTAGAACGCGATAATCAATAAATAAATAATACATCTTCATTTTCAAAGACTTAAAGATAGGATCATTTTTCATGCTCTGTTATCAAAACTTCTTCAAACTTGACAGTTATTTATATATCACTACTATACTAATACTTCAATAATCACGAATACATTCAGATTCTAATGCGTAAAATTTAGTATGACACACGATAAGGATTATTTAATTGAGTTTTGATATTGTGATGTAGAAGAGCTTATCTATGATAAGAGCCTTCCCGCTTTTTAATTCAGAAGATAAACGAAGTCGTAGATGTATTTTTTAGTTTTATCAGGACCAAGAGATCATCATTAGGTCGCCAAAAAATTATCGATGCGTATATATCGCAGATTGTGGATGCTTCTAATGTTTTATGTTAAATTCCGTGAATAATTATCAAAATTGGAGAGGAGGAAAACAATAATCAACGCATATTACGTAAATCGACATTGATGGTACATGACCTATCTAAAAAATCTTTCAAGATAAACTTTCCGCGTACATATGACTCATACATTGCTCTCCATTTATGAGACAACATGCATATCTAGTCGGCACTTGTCTTTAATCTCTATTTCCGAGAATCGTTCTGAAAGCAACGATCCATTAACGCGCCAAGACGTCATCGGGGAAATGGCGATTCGAAAGGATTTCTCGTTATTCTCTTCTTATTGTTATATTATGTAATTTGAACAGTAAATGTCCTTTGTGTCTGTTGAAACGAGATACATTGTACTTTTGAAAAATCAATCTCGTTAATCTTGTAATGGCACGCCGTAAGAGATTTATTATCATTGTCTCCTTTCTCAATCTTTTTATATACATAGAAATATAAATAGAGAGATTTTTTTCTTTTAAAAGAATTAAAAATCCGCAGTTAGAGAAGTTTATTTTATAAATGACGCATACTATCTTTATTCTATTCATGCCAAAAATTCCAATGACGCACTATCCTCTTCGAAAGTTTTCACTGATGTCTAGAATTATTTTCCCGATGACGTCTTTTCTCTTCTTTCGATATTTTGCGAACAATTTGAATTCTGATACCACAAATCTCTAGAAGAAAAAAAAAGAAAAAGAATGGAAAAATTCCACGTATCTGCGCGAATCCGTTTAATTCGACGTAAAGATTATCATATTGATAACGCAATATTCCAACAAATCCGTATAATTCCGTAAACCTATTTTTTATCTAGTGATTGCACTTCTGTGTAATCGAGAGACATCGTACAATCTAATAAACCGTTTCCGTGTGTAATTTTCTCGGGCATTAACATCGCGTGCCCATAATTAGCCGGGCGATAATTGGATAATGATTACGGCGTGTCTACGGTGTGTCTCGTGCGAGAGTACACAGGCCAATGACTGTGTTCGTCGCATAATCGCCACGTTTCCTCAGAAAAAGAGAGATGGATGATTGACTGCATTCTTGCAAAGGACGTGCACGCAAACTTCTATTTTTCCAGAGAAACCGTTTATAGACAGATTTACATACTTTTTTATTGCCTTCTTTCTTCTCCAACATTTATATTTTATAATAATTTTATATATATATAAAACCAAAATTAGTAAAGAATAATAAATATATATATATATATATATAATGCGTGCACTTTTTTTTACATGAAAGGCGCCGGTAATTTTTGTTTGCACAACAAGGTTTAATGGAAGATAAGTAATCGCGGCTTTCTCGCGCTGGAATCGCATACGCGTGCATTCTCGAGCTGACACAGCATATATGTTCACGTGTGATACAAATGCCAATAAAAAAAACATAATTACACGTCCTGGGCGTTTCGGGCAACCGCAGAAACCCGTTTATAACGCAAAGGCGTAGGATACATTATCTTTCGAGAGCATTCCTTATTAAGTGATTCGTCGATCGAGCATTTGAACGTCTCGAATATTAATCGGAATTAGTCAATTGTCTCCGATAATTGCTCTTGCAAAATAATTGCATTAACGGCTTTGTACATCTCAATCAGATCGCGTCAGTATATATACATTTCACATAATGTATCATAAATTTTACATATCTCATACGAAAAGATGCAGCATTATATAGATATTGTACCTATATATATATATATACATATATATATAAGTCGCTGTTAAAAAGAGTACCCATCGGAAAAAAATGCTTCTTGCAATTCTCATTTTAACAAAAATTTATATATTTATAAAATATCCCAAGAATCTAGAGATGCCTTTTTTATAACAACTCCTTTGATTAATTTGCAATTAATTTTTTCTCAGCGAGAGAATGACATCATTCATTACAAGAGAGAATTTCCCGCACTTTTTTTCATCGTATATCTTTCTAGTTTTAATTCTAAAATAAAAAATGTCGTAAAATACGTAAAAGTTCAAGGATTTCTTTTTATAGAAATTTCGTACGAAGCGATGAGGTGTATAATGAGTTCATGAGGTATATCGAACATCTGTAATCTACCTGCCACGTCGGACTTGGATCTGGCAATTCGCCAAGCACCGAGCATCTCTCTCGCATCTTTAAAAAATTCACAAATGAGGCGTAACTAAACGATCTTGTTCGTTCTGTCTGGTCACTCCGTTATGTCGCACAACCGGTGTTTTCATTAGAAACACGTCACAGAATGTAATACTATAATGTATCATTCGTTCATTCTACACATCTCATCCATTCGTTTATTAATAATTTATATAATCTATTCTATTTTCCTATAATATGTATAATTTGAAATATGATTTGATTATTTTGGACGATATTACATCTCTAATAAAATTTCCACCACACATATTTTAGATTCTTGTTCAACTGTAATAATTTTACATTAAAAATTGTCTTGATATTCACTTATTAATTGAGATTATCTTTTGTGATTGAAATTAATCGACATATACAAAAAAGAACTTTGTACCTCAAGCACTTAGAGACAGATTTACTCAGAGTCACAAAGTCAGTATCTTGGGAATAATGGTTTGAGACAAAACGGAGAGACCGGATGTATGCAATAGAGATACGCGGGCATTGCTTCGCGTATCGCGTTAATAAAATTGGAGTGAGAACTGATTTTGCGAATCATACGCGGGCACGATCTAAGCGACGTAGGTCGTGCGTGCCATCCTGCACGTTTCCCGTTTGATAATGTCAAGCTCGTAACGCATTCGCACACGCACACATAAGCAGGTGCGTCCGATTGTTCGCATATCAAATCACGGTCGTGTATCCGGACTTAATCCCCGGACTCTCCCTTTCGCGGATCATATCGCATGAACAGAAAAGGGTATACAATATAATTTCGAATGAAGAAAAAAAGAGATAACGAGAGGGATTAAAACACAATAAAAGATGGAAAAAGCAGAGAAAATAGAAAATAATGTAAATAAAAGAAAGTAATGTAGAAAAATTAAATATCCAATATATCTATCAAATATGCATCTGTTTAAAATGAAGAAAGAGCGACAGAGAAAGATGTATCATTTTCGGTTCCTAATATCTGATGAACGGTAAAAAGAGATACATAAATAAAATCGTCAAGCATCATTGATGAAATGAAAGAAAGGCAAAGAAATCTCATTAAAAATTCATCTCTTTAATTCAATCTCTATCACACATTGAAGACATTTATTTCGTCATACATCGGATGCACTTATCGCAAATGACGAAATATAGGAGATAAAAATATGCGGGTCTAACAAACGAGATAGACAGACGTGACGCAAAACGTCGTGCGGTTGGATTTTTTGCCTGTTCACCTACTTGTGTCGAACACCGATTTATTAATCACGAGTAGGCGGCTGAGTGCAAGAAATATACACGACAGACAAACTTATTGTCCCGGCTTATTGGCTGCTGACCTCGTTGTGATTAATTGATACTCGAAGGCGATCGAGCGCGATCATAATGTGATTACGCTCAACGTATTGTCACAGATGTTTCTTATCGAGAACGCTCTACGTTTGCCAGAAAAAACAAAAAGTTTCTCTCAGCCTCTTGTCAGTCGTGCTCCTCGTGATTTTATTTGCAAATGTAAAATTAGTTCAAGGATGACGCCTGCTTATTGATTCGCGACGATACTTTTATCTGGTTAACAAAAAAAGGAGTAATATCTCGCGAATATCTCTCTTGTGTGTTTACTCGTCGCGCAATTACGTAAATTGCACACATCGGCATAAATTGTATACAATTATTTATACAGCGTGGCACATTATCGAACATTAGCACATTTTGAATAACGTACGCCTGAAATTTGATAAATATCTTCGGCAATTTTAAAAGATAAAAATTTTGCGTCGTTAAAGATACAGACATATAAAATCATTTTTGTTTGCTGTTAAGATTAATGAACAAACAAAGAGGCTGCGTCACGTGCGATAATTTCGTGCCACGTCATTTTAAATTGCTTTTGATTGTAAAATTAAATGCATTAATTCTTGCAACGAAACAATCAGAGTTACTTTGTGTCTATCTATGAAATAGATGATCATCAGAAACAGACGATGAATGAATATGTAAATTTATATTTACTAAATTTTTATTACGCTGTACGAAATATACAGAATCAAAAGAAACGGGATTTATCGAAGCGAATATTGCATTGGTAAAGATGAACGTGCGCGTTAAACTTGTCGAGAGAAAAAAAGGGATGGCACGGCGAGGTACTTGACCAGGGAGTGCGTACCAGCATCCTCGTAACTCGTAACAGCACCGGCATAAAACACACGAGACACTTCGAAGAATTTCGAGAGTCACGCATATGCGTATGCATACATAGGCAACACATGCCTGTACGTGCAAGAATTATTTCTATTCGTGCTTCCATATGCCACATACATAAATGCGTGCCATATCAGTAGGAAGCGCTTGCTAAAATTTATTAACGAGTTCTTCATCTTCATGCGTTGCATTTTTTAAATTTGCGTCATACGAAAACTAAATGATAATAAGTATATAAATTATATTCCTCCACTGATATCTTTTACATGTAATGTCCTTCAACTATTAATAGTTTTCCATCTCTTTTTAGCTAGTATTTTTATAATATATTCGCATCATGTGAAAAAACTCTCTGCGATGCGAAAATAAATATAATAATTATAACGAATTAATATCAGGTCTACCGGAAAGTTCTGTCCGTTTTTGGAATAAAACAAAATACAAATTTTTATTACCGTCAATAAACTTTATTAAATAATGTAATTGCCATTATTCGGAGAAGTATTGTCAGCAACTGGATAATTTAAATACAGCAGTCCAAGAAAAGAGGCCGCCGATGTTCAATAGGAAGAACATCATACCGCATCATGATAATGCCAGGCCACATGCTGCTTTGGATACTCGTCAAAAAATTGCAGAACTAGGCTGGAAAATTCTGTCGCATCCACCATATTCCCCGGACTTAGCACCCTCCGACTATCACTTGTTTTTGTCCTTACAAAATTTTTTGAGGGGCAAAAAATTCAAAAATGAAGAAGATATCAAACAAGCACTGGTTCAATTTTTCGCATCAAAAGATAAAACATTTTTCGAAAAAGGGATATACAAATTGCCCTCACGCTGGCAAGAAATCATTAATATATATATATATATATGTTATATATTGGAAAGCAAAAGTTGTGTTCTATGTATCCTTGAACTCAATTTAGAATTGAGCAGACAAATTTATATAAGCGCTAACACTTGATAGCAGAACGCATTCTCAGACGCCTTCAATCTCGGCAGATTTAATTGACTTTGACGTCACGTCAACGCATGCATCAAATGAGATGCGCTGCGAATTATCTAACGAAGATATGCGTGACGAAATTTTTCGTCGTCGCAACTCGCATGCCTGCGCATCGTGTGTTAAATAATCATATAGTTCAAGATACTTGGTGAATTATCTAATTGCACAAATGTCGAGAGTATAGCGAGATTATATCTCGCAAATTGCGTCAAGTTGGATCATCAATGTAAACTTCCTTACGATGATAAGAATGTTGAAAAAAAGGAAAAAGATCTAATCAGACCATTTTTCGAACGAGCATGATTCTGATTGAGATTATGTATGATATTTCATTGATTTCCAAGCCTTTTATTCCAAGCGTGTTAAAAGTAGCATAATTTTTTGTTAAGTAATTTTTAATCTGAAATTTGATCGAATGTGAACTATATGCATAGTATCTGAGAACGCCGAAAATTATGTTTATATTCTTACGTAAAAAGTTAAATTTTTTTTTTTTTTTACAAATTGTTGATGAAATTCTGATTGATCCGAAGCAGAGTGTTTTCTTTAATTAAAATTCTCACAATCGAGAGGAACCGAAATATTAAATTCATAATTATATCTTTTTTTGCAGGATCTTCTTTCACACGACACAACCCACTCACATAATCATGATTGTGGCGGTCTTGTTTGTTGCATCGGTCCTCGTTCCAACGAAGGAAAGGGCGCAGGTTTCTGGCCATTCTTACTCCACAGCGGCCTCCTTCATCTATCTCACATCCTTTGTCATACATTTTGGTGCGCAAATTTGGATGACCTTCGTATCAGGTAATTAAGAAATATTAAAATATCTGTATTGTATTAAGAATAGAGAGATTTTTCTCTCTTTTCAGAGTAAAAATAAAATAAAAAAAAATTCTTCTTTCTTTTCTTGTATAAGTTTTTATAATTGATTGCTTTCATATGATGATTTATTTGCAGGTCTATCCTTATACTTTGCATTGCCACGACATGCGTTCGGTGAGGTGCAGCGCGTGCTGTTTCCGAGATACTTTACGATTAACGCGTGCTTGAGTCTCACCACGCTCCTCATATTCGTCAAACACCATCCGGCGTACATGTGGGACGTCGAAATTGCTATTCAGGTGCGTAGAAGATATCCTGAAAAATTTAAAGACAAACTTAACTTTTATATACATAACATTCTTTTCCTCAATAGAAATAACTTTGCGAATTTAACTTTTTCTTAATTTAATTTTTCTATTTATCTTTAAATGCAATAAAATTAAAGAGAAAAATAAAAAGAAGTGAAATTTGTGATATGCGTAGGTCGGTGCGATGTCCGGGGCCTTTTTTCTGGAACTGCTGATACGTCTCTATCTAACACCTCCGCTGCTCCAGCTGATTGTGCAGAAAAACAACTTGGAACGCGCGGCGGGTGTCGGGAACGAGATCGGCGGCCACAACGCCGGGCCGTTAAAAAACTGCCCGCACTACTTGAAGATCCATCAGGCATTCCGCCGGGTGCACGTGACCGTCGCCATGGGAAACATGCTCACCATGGCGTTTACGGTGCTTCATCTATATTATATTGCGAGTAAATTATGTGTTCTGTAAGAGTATGTCAATTTCGCCTCGAAGACTTAGAACTTTAGTATTCTAGTATTGTATTCTGTTAGTCTGAGTTTATTCTATATTGAAATAGAATAAGCATTCAGCGAAAAGATCGCATACAACAATTGTTATTTGCACGACATAAGTCACGCATGTTGTTGATTTGAGAGGAAACTAAACCAAGACAAGAGAATAAAAATGAATTTTAACATTTCTCATAAATATATGATCTGGCTACAATTCGTTGGTAATGCTGTGTAAATTATTGCTGAAAGTAGTGCGAAACGCGTGCATGTGTAACTTGTGAGAGTGTCTCGAGACTGAATGGATGTAATTTATTTGTCGACATTAAAAAGAAAAGTTGATACTTTCATATAAATAATATTTCAAACGAAAATTTAGAAATTTACTTGACTTAGGATAGACGTATGTAAAAATATTGTTATACATACATTCAAATCTCTTAAGGCATAGATTCTTGCCAAAGCGTATTTCTTTTTTCTTATATCGACGATGTGAGAAAATAATTAAGTTCTTGCGTTATATTACAAAAGTGTATTAATACAACTAGATAAAAGTATTCTATCTACGATTGAGAAGATATCGTAGTTTTCTTGATAATGCTTTAAGAATACGAAATTTTTAAGAATATTTTTGCTTTCGAATAGTTTCATGAATATAAAAAGATCCTTGCTTATATATACTACATTGGAGGCGATAAATATATATTTACTCTGTATCAGAGTTAATGATATTTATTAAACTAGCAAGAGAGAAAGTATACTAAAAAAATCATGCATACACACACACACACGCGCGCGCGCAGTAATGTCAGTCTAGATTAAAATTTTATATAATTAACCGAATTGTAGACTCGTATACAGAGCTCATTATTGTAAATAATTACATTTTCCTCGTTTGACATTTGTAAATCATACTTCATATAATAAAACATGCATGCTGTTTTTGTAAAAAAAAGTATTTTATTCTTATTAATCCCAGTAAGCAAAATGCGCGGAATATGCCAACAGATTGGCAACAGATTTATTCATATCAGAAATTGCTAGTAAATTGGCATCTGTTACATCCATATTAGGCTTATAATTTGATCCTATTTAGTGTTTAATGCACATTACGTAATGAGATTGTCTTTATTTTACATATATTGCGATATCCAATAGAGGTCAATGTATTTTCTAAGAGTTTCTAATACTATTTTTGTTTCCATAATAATTTTATTTTATTGTTTGATGATAAAACGTAAAATGGAAAAGAGTTATGTACAATGTTGCATATATATAAGAGAATCTCGATAATACTTTGTAAAATATATTTTGTAATTTTTAAAAATCTAATAAACTGTATTATTAATACAAAACACATACGTCTTCTGAATCAACCTACCCATCCATTCCCATCTTGTGTCACACATACCTCTTTGTTAATTATATATTTTTGTAATACTTTGTTGCCTATTTTTCGTTCTTGGAATTTCTGAAACTGCGTTTCTTTAACTCAAGTATCAGAAAAATATAATCAGCAAAGAGGTGGCATGAATTAAAATTCAAAGATCTGCGAAAAATTGAAGTTTCGGAATTCGCAAAAGTATCAAGAGGATATAATCAGCAAAGAGGTGGCACAAATCGAAATTTTAAAAAGCGCAAAAATTTGAAGTTTCGAAATTCGCAAAAGTATCAGGAGAACATAATCAGCAAGGAGGTAGATGGCACAAATCGAAAATTTTAAAAAGCGCAAAAATTTGAAGTTTCAAAATTCGCAAGTATCAGGAGAACATAATCAGCAAGGCGGTAGATGGCACAAATCGAAAATTTTAAAAAGCGCAAAAATTTGAAGCTTCAAAATTCGCAAGTATCAGGAGAACATAATCAGCAAGGCGGTAGATGGCACAAATCGAAAATTTTAAAAAGCGCAAAAATTTGAAGCTTCAAAATTCGCAAGTATCAGGAGAACATAATCAGCAAGGAAGTAGGTGGCACAAATCAAAAATTTTAAAAAGCGCAAAAATTTGAAGCTTCAAAATTCGCAAGTATCAGGAGAACATAATCAGCAAGAATATGGCGCAACTCAAAATTTTAAAAAGCGCAAAAATTTGAAGTTTCGAAATTCGCGAAAGTATCAGGTGAACATAATCAGCAAGGAAGTAGGTGGCACAAATCGAAAATTTTAATAAGCGCAAAAATTTGAAGTTTCAAAATTCGCAAGTATCAGGAGAACATAATCAGCAAGTAGGTAGGTGGCACAAATCAAAAATTCTAAAAAGCGCAAAAATTTGAAGTTTCAAAATTCGCAAGTATCAGGAGAACATAATCAGCAAGGAGGTAGGTGGCACAAATCGAAAATTCTGAAAAGCGCAAAAATTTGAAGTTTCGACATTCGCAAAAGTATCAGGAGAACATAATCAGCAAGGAGGTAGCGCAACTCAAAATTTTAAAAAGCGCAAAAATTTGAAGCTTCAAAATTCGCAAGTATCAGGAGAACATAATCAGCAAGGAGGTAGGTGGCACAAATCGAAAATTCTGAAAAGCGCAAAAATTTGAAGTTTCGACATTCGCAAAAGTATCAGGAGAACATAATCAGCAAGGAGGTAGGTGGCACAAATCGAAAATTCTAAAAAGCGCAAAAATTTGAAGTTTCGAAATTCGCAAAAGTATCAGGAGAACATAATCAGCAAGGAAGTAGGTTAGGTGGCACAAAAATTTTAAAAAGCGCAAAAATTTGAAGCTTCAAAATTCGCAAGTATCAGGAGAACATAATCAGCAAGAATATGGCGCGGCGCAATCGAAAATTCTGATAAGCGAAGAGTTCGCACGATGTTAAATTACAGAAAGCGGAAAATTTAAAGCTTCGAAATTCGCGCAAGTATCAGGAGAACATGATAAGCGAAGAGTTCGCACGATGTTAAATTACAGAAAGCGGAAAATTTAAAGCTTCGAAATTCGCGCAAGTATCAGGAGAACATGATAAGCGAAGAGTTCGCACGATGTTAAATTACAGAAAGCGGAAAATTTAAAGCTTCGAAATTCGCGCAAGTATCAGGAGAACATGATAAGCGAAGAGTTCGCACGATGTTAAATTACAGAAAGCGGAAAATTTAAAGCTTCGAAATTCGCGCAAGTATCAGGAGAACATGATAAGCGAAGAGTTCGCACGATGTTAAATTACAGAAAGCGGAAAATTTAAAGCTTCGAAATTCGCGCAAGTATCAGGAGAACATGATAAGCGAAGAGTTCGCACGATGTTAAATTACAGAAAGCGGAAAATTTAAAGCTTCGAAATTCGCGCAAGTATCAGGAGAACATGATAAGCGAAGAGTTCGCACGATGTTAAATTACAGAAAGCGGAAAATTTAAAGCTTCGAAATTCGCGCAAGTATCAGGAGAACATGATAAGCGAAGAGTTCGCACGATGTTAAATTACAGAAAGCGGAAAATTTAAAGCTTCGAAATTCGCGCAAGTATCAGGAGAACATGATAAGCGAAGAGTTCGCACGATGTTAAATTACAGAAAGCGGAAAATTTAAAGCTTCGAAATTCGCGCAAGTATCAGGAGAACATGATAAGCGAAGAGTTCGCACGATGTTAAATTACAGAAAGCGGAAAATTTAAAGCTTCGAAATTCGCGCAAGTATCAGGAGAACATGATAAGCGAAGAGTTCGCACGATGTTAAATTACAGAAAGCGGAAAATTTAAAGCTTCGAAATTCGCGCAAGTATCAGGAGAACATGATAAGCGAAGAGTTCGCACGATGTTAAATTACAGAAAGCGGAAAATTTAAAGCTTCGAAATTCGCGCAAGTATCAGGAGAACATGATAAGCGAAGAGTTCGCACGATGTTAAATTACAGAAAGCGGAAAATTTAAAGCTTCGAAATTCGCGCAAGTATCAGGAGAACATGATAAGCGAAGAGTTCGCACGATGTTAAATTACAGAAAGCGGAAAATTTAAAGCTTCGAAATTCGCGCAAGTATCAGGAGAACATGATAAGCGAAGAGTTCGCACGATGTTAAATTACAGAAAGCGGAAAATTTAAAGCTTCGAAATTCGCGCAAGTATCAGGAGAACATGATAAGCGAAGAGTTCGCACGATGTTAAATTACAGAAAGCGGAAAATTTAAAGCTTCGAAATTCGCGCAAGTATCAGGAGAACATGATAAGCGAAGAGTTCGCACGATGTTAAATTACAGAAAGCGGAAAATTTAAAGCTTCGAAATTCGCGCAAGTATCAGGAGAACATGATAAGCGAAGAGTTCGCACGATGTTAAATTACAGAAAGCGGAAAATTTAAAGCTTCGAAATTCGCGCAAGTATCAGGAGAACATGATAAGCGAAGAGTTCGCACGATGTTAAATTACAGAAAGCGGAAAATTTAAAGCTTCGAAATTCGCGCAAGTATCAGGAGAACATGATAAGCGAAGAGTTCGCACGATGTTAAATTACAGAAAGCGGAAAATTTAAAGCTTCGAAATTCGCGCAAGTATCAGGAGAACATGATAAGCGAAGAGTTCGCACGATGTTAAATTACAGAAAGCGGAAAATTTAAAGCTTCGAAATTCGCGCAAGTATCAGGAGAACATGATAAGCGAAGAGTTCGCACGATGTTAAATTACAGAAAGCGGAAAATTTAAAGCTTCGAAATTCGCGCAAGTATCAGGAGAACATGATAAGCGAAGAGTTCGCACGATGTTAAATTACAGAAAGCGGAAAATTTAAAGCTTCGAAATTCGCGCAAGTATCAGGAGAACATGATAAGCGAAGAGTTCGCACGATGTTAAATTACAGAAAGCGGAAAATTTAAAGCTTCGAAATTCGCGCAAGTATCAGGAGAACATGATAAGCGAAGAGTTCGCACGATGTTAAATTACAGAAAGCGGAAAATTTAAAGCTTCGAAATTCGCGCAAGTATCAGGAGAACATGATAAGCGAAGAGTTCGCACGATGTTAAATTACAGAAAGCGGAAAATTTAAAGCTTCGAAATTCGCGCAAGTATCAGGAGAACATGATAAGCGAAGAGTTCGCACGATGTTAAATTACAGAAAGCGGAAAATTTAAAGCTTCGAAATTCGCGCAAGTATCAGGAGAACATGATAAGCGAAGAGTTCGCACGATGTTAAATTACAGAAAGCGGAAAATTTAAAGCTTCGAAATTCGCGCAAGTATCAGGAGAACATGATAAGCGAAGAGTTCGCACGATGTTAAATTACAGAAAGCGGAAAATTTAAAGCTTCGAAATTCGCGCAAGTATCAGGAGAACATGATAAGCGAAGAGTTCGCACGATGTTAAATTACAGAAAGCGGAAAATTTAAAGCTTCGAAATTCGCGCAAGTATCAGGAGAACATGATAAGCGAAGAGTTCGCACGATGTTAAATTACAGAAAGCGGAAAATTTAAAGCTTCGAAATTCGCGCAAGTATCAGGAGAACATGATAAGCGAAGAGTTCGCACGATGTTAAATTACAGAAAGCGGAAAATTTAAAGCTTCGAAATTCGCGCAAGTATCAGGAGAACATGATAAGCGAAGAGTTCGCACGATGTTAAATTACAGAAAGCGGAAAATTTAAAGCTTCGAAATTCGCGCAAGTATCAGGAGAACATGATAAGCAAAGAGTTCGCACGATGTTAACTTACAGAAAGCGGAAATTTAAAGCTTCGAAATCCGCACAAGTATCAGGAGAACATAATCAGTAAAGAGGTGGCACATGGTAAAATTTCAAAGAGCATGAAAATTCGAATGAAAAACCTTCAGAATCCGTAAAGGTACAAGTTTTTTTTTTTTTTTTTTTTTACGAAGGAAGAGAAAAATGCATTATGCATTCCCACCGGCCGGTCCGGTGGAGTATGCGGGACTCACACCCGCTAAAAAACTCTCCCTGCAGGTCAACCTTTGGCCTTCCGCCGATATTTATATAAATTTAAATTTTTAGATATCGGAAACATGATAGGCAAGAGAGGTAATACAAATAAAAATTTCAAATTTGAAATTTTGAAAACTCCAACTTTATTTTCTTTTCTCATTTACAGTATAGTGAAAATTACTATCTGAAAATTAATTGTTCTTATAACTCATCTCTCAATTTTCATAAATGATCGCTGTACAACTTATAAATATCTAAGGAGAAAAAAATCCATATTGTATATATAAATATATATGGAATATGTCCATATATATACATATTATTAATATACCTTTCCATATAAATGTGTGTCAATTTGATACATGATTCAGTAATCTCTGCATAATATATTTGAAATTGTAAATGAATATTGTTACGTAATGAACTTTTTATAAATTAACTTGTTAATTTGGTATCTATATCAATGATGATATTGAATACATAGTGTATTCGTAAAATCGAGAGCGTTATTAATATACATCTTCATATATCAAAAATTTACATCTATATAAAAATCTGTACATTACATACTAAAAATTGTGGATAATCACAATAACATGATCACAATCGGGGAACTAATGCTACAACCATGATACGCTACACGGTTGCATATACTGTTATTGTAATAACAATTAACCATTGTATTGTTATACTATTAAAATTGTATTAATGTCTATTTTAAAAAACTTTAAAAAAACATTTTAAAGTGATTAATGATTAAATAATTATGTACTGATACAATTTATGTATCCAGAACTTTAAATCGATATTTCTATTGTTATCAAGTATGTAATATTTCTATATATACAGTTATAAAATGCAAGAATTGAAATGTTGCTATTTATAGCTATTCTTTGCTCAGTAGGATATATATACCTTATATTAATAAAAAAAATTAATTTAGTATCACTTGCGTGTTTGAATCAAAATTAAAAATAAATGTAGATTTTCAATTTAAACTCGAAGGATTTCTGCCGCTTTATTGTAACAAATGGCTATCCAATCGGGCTGCGTGGCGCCCCACTGAATCTGATTAACTTCACCTTCTGCAGCAGTGTAAGCGAGTATGGGATCTTCTATCGCTCTTGGCATTTGCTGTATATCCCAAATCAGGGCCTGATTATCATCACCAGCTGTGCAAATGTGACAGGATGAATGTGGGGCCCAAGCTATACCATTAACGCTAGCTCTGTAACAAAAAAAGAAAAAGACGATTAGTCAAAGAAATTTTTACTGAAATCAATCAAACAAATAAAAATATATCTCTGTATTATGTATATAAATAACAATCATGAATGGACGAGATAATTAATATTATATCGTTTTATATTGACCTGTGATTACTCAATCTCGCGACTGGCGTGCACGGCACACGAACGTCCAAAATGATAACCTCGCACGCATCCATCGCTACAGTAGCAAGATAGTTGGGATCCTGCTTGTTCCATGCTAGTCGCAATAGCGGAGTGTGTTGCGGGTCCTCGTAAATTATCGTCGAGTGCTCCAAGTGTCGTAGATCGAACATCCGCACGGATCCGTCGGCGCCGACAGATGCGAACATGTCGCGACCGCCTCCAGCACGACTAAATGCGATGTCGTATACTTCCTTGTCGTGCGCAATCAGTTGCGTTTTCACGTGACCCGTGACCATGTTCACTCTGCCTAATACCTGTCCTGTCTCCAATCCCCAAATAGTGCAGGTTGTGTCTATACTCGAAGTGCCTATTAGATTCGGATCCACTTCGTTCCAATCGAAGGATGTAAGCGGTGCACAGAAATCCGAATTCTTATTGTTATTCAGAACACATTCCAAACGAGTCTCTGGCTCTGCGGCACGCCACACTCTTAGATAATCACCGGATGTGGCGAGAAGATCCGGAAATAGACCTAACAAATACTTATTGGATTATTGGTAGAATCCAAAAAAGATTACAAATTAAAGTAAATGTGTAAGTACCTTTGCTGTCGGGTATCCACATAATTTTTGTAGTTGGATAAGGATGATCAAATGTACTTTTAGCACTAAATTCAGATGTTTCTTCATCCAGTGAAACAATTTGTACTTTATTGTTATATTCTTCTACAAAACTTCCCAGTGCTAAACGAAATCTTTTGTCAGGTCTCACTGACCAGTTCATACTGTACAATGGCCAAGGGGCCTCATACTTGTAGATTTCTTTGCGTTTTGGTGGAACGGTGTGCATAGCCATGATTAAGCTCTAAAATTCTTGTCCTGATTGCACTGAAAGCAATTTTTTAATTTAATAATGGTAATTTCACATATATTTAAGAATATTTTTTTCCTCTTTTTTATGAAATAGCATTATACATATCTCAAAAAATAAAACTATATTTACGTAAATTATTAAAATAAGTATTGAAATAATTGAGATTAAGAAGCAGCAAAACTTGTTTAAATTTATCAACAAACCTGACAAGTATGTATTGTTACAAAAGAATAATCACTGAAGATAATCTGACTGACAGAAGCTTAAATTTCTTTAACAATCATATCGGTAAAAGAAATTAAATCATTTAGATGAAAAAAATGTGCAGGTCCACACATTCCGAATAAAAAACGCGGAAATTCACACGAGAGTTATTCACTAATGTTTCGAGAATAAAATGGCGTTTCTGAGATTTTTGTAACTAAATCTTTATACGAAATTCTTCAAATTCTTTCCTCTGCAAATTTTAATTAATCTTTTTCAACCTTCCTCTATATAATTCAATTATTAAAAACGTATGAAATTTCCACAAATAATGTATCACGATATGTTCGATAAACACTATGACGTTGTTGGACGCTCTCCATTCCATAAACTCTGCATTTCACAGATCTATCGTCTACTGTGTATCTACGGTGCTTTGTTATGGACAAAAATTTCTTTGTCCCAATTGGCCAATCAAACGCTTCGAAGTATTTGTAACACGCGAAAAAATTCCCTAGCCACTTGTCAGATTTATTCGTGTTTCTTGTGGTTTGTTTCCTTTCTATATATTTTATATTCATTGACGTAACATCTGACCGAGATCCGAAATGTGTTTACAAATATTTATTTATTTGTAAAAAATATTTTCGCGTAATTTTATTTTAATTTATTATGGCTGGGGAAGTGATCGTCGACGCCCTACCTTATATCGATCAGGGATACGATGAACCTGGCGTGCGAGAAGCGGTAAATAATAAATCATGTGTTCTCTTTTTATTACAATTGAATAAACTAAGCAGCGTAATTGGAGGTTATATATCTTGAAGGTGTCATCTTGTTAAAAATTCGCGTATTTTTTTCTTTATAAAATATCTGAAATCCAACGTGTTCCAGGCACTGGCGATGGTTGAGGAAGAGACACGTCGTTACAGGCCGACGAAGAATTATCTGGAACACTTGCAGCTTTTGAATATAACCGCCTTCGAAACGGAGGTAATGAAGCATGAGTTCGAGAGGATGCAGAATCGCTTGCCGATGGAAGTTCTTAGTATGAAACGTTACGAGTTGCCACCGCCTCCGTCCGGCAAACTCAACGATTTAGCAGCATGGAACGAGAGTGTAGAAAACAGTAGCGCACAGCTGGAACATCAGGCCACTAGGTAGACAATGATTTTATTGGCTCGTTACACAGTCTCTTGTATTATTCGTTACATCCATTTGCACAATTCCAGAATCTGTAATTTAGAATTAATGATGGGCTATGGGTGCGAAGCGTGGAAATCTTATCTGGAAGTGTTGGTTCAGTTGGTGGGTCAGGCTCAAAAGCAAATGCAGACGCTGAGGAAAATGATTCAAGAGGTAAATTGGCAAAGGAAGTCGATGCAGACTCAAGGAGGTGATAAACTGAGAGCCCTTGAAGCACAGTGGGTTGGTTTGGTGTCCAAAAATTACGAGATTGAGCAGGCTTGCGTGCACTTGGAAGAGGAAATACAGAAAATAATGATGAACAAAGAAGCTGTGGAAATCAATGATGTACCAGCGGAGGAAGGGCCCGATGTGCCGGAGAAAAGCGCCACAGAGGCTATGGCATTACAGATGCAGCAGCAAGAGAATCAGGAGACTTAGCATAATTTAAATTGTATATAATTATTAAGTAAAAAAAAAAAAATGAGACAACATATAGATACATTAATAATCGATTCGCATTCAGTATTTATAAACGCGTCATGAAGACTTTGATAATAAAGCACAATTTATTACATTGTTGTTTACACGTATCACACTTTGTTTACGCTTTTACAATATACATATGTACACGATTATCACTGTTGAAATCGATACACTTTACTAATTAACAATTATTTATAATTTATGTGCTGAATGCTCCGTTTTAAATAGGCTACTTGCGTTCGTGTATCGACACATTGCACACATTGCGTAGGCCTAGCTGAGTTTTTTTTTTTTTCTTTTTCTTTTATTCTCGTTAGGACAGCGTCAATATATCGTGATAATTACAAAGCGAATAGCTAAGCATTTTTACTTTCGGCCGATTATTCGGTATAAAAAAATACATGGGTTCAATCTTCGTTTCGCGTAATCTTGTCTTCTCGTAACGACAAGAAAGACGTTAGCAGTAATTCTTGAATCGTTGAACTTATGCACTGTGCCTCGTCTTCTATCATTCAGTCACTCGACTGTCATAACGATGTCTCGCTAGCACCAGAGCTTTGAGACTGCAGTGCTATGCTTCCTTTATAACCCATCGATTCGTCCTCTAATAAAGCTATTCGTTGCTTCAACGTTTTCACCTAAAGATATGACAGAAAATTAAATTAATACATTCAGTACACAAATTTATATATAAAAGAAATGTATATTTCCTTATATAGCTATAAACTCTGTTTTATATATAATTCTCAGCATATATTGTATGCATGTGTGTATGAGTTTACTATATTTAATGTATATATGTACACGCGTGCGCATCAGAAATAATCCAATATGGTGGCAGCCGATAGTCGACTAGCAAGATAGTTGCATAACTCGAAGAGCTGTGTTTAAATATTTTTAATGCAATTTTATATTGTAAGGTTGAGGAAACTATTTGAGAAGTGGCCGGGAAAACGAATATTCCGTGAGTATCGATTTCTGCCGATATTTTTCTTCTTGGGAGCGGCCTTGGAATACTCTATGATCAACTGGCATGTGGGAGAGGTTAACTTTTACAAGACGTATAAACGTCGAAGAATAAACGAATTAGTGGAGGAGAGACTACAGCAGGAGGCCTAAATTTACACAAATTTTCTACTGGGACTTTGACGTATAATGCCAGCTGGGTTGTCCTGGCCACGCTATATCATGTTCTGTACAACAACATTGGTTACAATGCTAGCCGGCGCACAGTGTGTTCATCAAATCTACAAACCGCTCGGCGATCTGGAAGATCTCGTCGAACAAGAGTTAAAGGAGAGACGGAAGAAGCTACAGAAGAAATAATATCAGAAGAATGTACTAGTGTATAATAAATAATTGTTCTTATGAATATCGAGTGATGAAAGCAGATACTTCACCTATAATTAATCATACCTGCGCAGCATGCCTCTCTACCATTCCCAGCATTTGTTGCTCCAACTTTTTCAGTCTAGATTGATATTTCTTCTTGGACTTTTCCAGAGTTTGAACTAATGCACTAAAAAAAGGGCAGAGAAAATTCTATTTTTATTACAAGTGCGTAGAAAACATTCCATAAGTGAATATTGCATAATGACTTACCCGTTAGCTCTTTTCAAATCGTTGACAAGTTCGGCGGATTGCTGATGCCTGAGTTCGGAATTCTTATTGACTTCGTCCAAGGTCGAGATCAATTCCTGCAGACGTTCTTTCAGCCTCGCTTCTCTGCCTAGTGCTTCGATTAGCTCAGACTCCATCCCCTCGCTCTCATTGTTGCTCAAACCGCGATCCTACATGCGTTTTCAGTTAATTAGCGCAAGAAGATACGGGAGATTTAAAAAAAAAAAAAAAAAAAAAAAAAAACAATACACGATACCTTGTTCGTTGCCATTGCGAGCATAGCTTCCGCATCGCTCAATTGGCTCTGGAGATGCTGTATGGTAGCGTGTTGGGCCGCGATCTGCGTGTCCCGTGCGTTTAACTTCAATTCTATGGTGGCGCGTTCCTTCTCCAGAAGAAATACCCTGGCGCGCAACTCAGCCTTATCTTCTCGCATGGCCATGAGTTCCTGAATAATCATTAAATTCTTGTAAAATAAAATATTCGAAAGTTTCGATGAGTTTTAATCTAAATTTTATATTTTTTTATAATCTTTATATATTTTAAAATTTTATAAACTTTTTTCTAAAATTCTCTTCAATCATAGATATCGACCTGCATAAGTACGGCAGTTTCCAAATCGAGTTTCCTGGCTTCCGCCAGAGAGATGGTGTTCTTCGTGTTCAAAGGTTCCGCGTGTACACTTTCCAGTTCGACCGCCGTGGATCTCACCATCGTACGTTCTCCCTTCAATCTACTAATGTGCCTCCTGAGTCGTTGCTCGTCTTCTACGTTCCACATTACTTCCGAACTATCGTCAAGAAAAAAATTTATACATCATACATACACGCTGTGTGCGATATAAAGTAATACGCACTCGTCCGATAAGACCATGCTGTCTTCCCACGGAGCACCCAATGTATTAGTACAGTCGTTCTCGAGTCTATTCAAGACATGATACGCAACGTTCTCGGCCGCCCTTCTATTATCGATTGTCACGTTGCTCCTCTCGGTAGAGAGCCCGATCTCGCTTTCCAATAGAGCGACGAGAACGTCGTAGGCCTCGATAGCGCGATCGCTGTACGAAAGCGCGAGCCGCAACGCCGTCGCGTTCGATTCATACTTGCCGACCAATAAGCTCAACCTGTAATGCAACGAGAAAAGATCACCATATGGTACGCACGTGACATTGCTCCTGTCATTTTGAAAAACGTACCTGTCGCATTGCGCCTTGCTCTCGTGCAACGTGAGAGCGAGAACCGCGTTGTTCGCCCGCGCGTGCTCGAGCCTGCTGTTCAATCGCTCCGTCTCGACCTCGAACTGCTTCTCGGAACCGTTCAGTTCCTGTAGATTTGATTGCTCCAGGAGATCCGATACGAGATGCTCGGCGACCATGGTGGAACATACCTGAAATATATCGGCGCATAATCGCGCATCGTAAAGTTAAGAGAAACAAACAAAAAAGTAAATAAACGATATTCTTTACAAGTTAAAATGTCGCGTACTCCGAGATTAGTGATGTCCGGACCGGTAATGTGCCTCTCGTCCGTTCTCCTCAATCTCACCCTCTCTGCCATTTTGAGAACCGGCGGTTCTTCCCTCGTTACGCTCTTCGTCGGAGGTGTCTGTAGTGGTGGTAAAAGCGGCGAGCATGGCGCCGTCAAAGGCTCCGGCGAGCTGGTGTTACCCCTTGTCTACGAAGGAAAGAGACGATATATAATAAAAGTGTAAAAGAATTAAAACCAGGGACAATAAACATGAAATTATAACTACTTCTATCAATATTTTTTTTGTGTTTTTATCTTATTATATTAATCCTTGTTATTAAAAATTTTCATTTCTTTTATTAAAATATATACGAAATAAATATATCTCTTCCATATATAAAACTAGATCTATAGTTTGACGTAAAAAATTGCTCTGAACTAACTCTAAGTTCTCGACGCGGCGAATCGCTGCCCGTCGTCTGCCTCTGATTACCGGTCTGATTCTTAAAATGAGCCAATTGCGCCTGCAAACTCGTGATCTCCGCTCGTAATGCCATGGTCTCTTCTTGCAGCGTCGCGACGGCGACGCTCTGACAAGACATTGCTTGCTGCGTCGGTTCTGGAGTCGGCAACGCGGCTGGACTGTCCAGCTGTTCCCTGCCATTCTACGTTAAAAGTAAAATCGTATAATTTATTAGCTCTTGGCATCAGAATTTAAAATATCAATATATGCGTAGGATATATATATATTGGATATCTAGCAACACAACGAGACCGTACAATAATTCAGAGAGAAATTAATTTTTATTTCAGAAACTTCTCTTCACCTCGACCGGTCGATTCTCATCATCGCAGCAACTGGAATCAGCATCCCCCAAGGTACGATCACCGTCTCCTTGGATGTCTCCGCCGCCCTCGCTTTCCTCCACCGGATTAGTGATGGAACCTTCGGCGTCCCTGCTCGTCTCGACCTCTGCGCATTAAAAGACGAGCCTCAGATCGCGGCTTCGAACGATCAGTACGTTTGGAATTTCGCGCAAACGTTCTCCGCAATCGCGATTCAAAGAGATCGCATCTACTCCGTCAGCTCGTGAGTTATTTATCGGAAGAAAGCAATCGCCGGGAAGAAGAACAGTCGTTTCTCGCGACGCGAGGTATGCGAGTCTCTCCGAGAGAGACTCGGCTCTTCTTCTCGGTAACGACAGAAGGAATGGGAATCGCGAGAGAGTTACAATATTACTATCGTTATTGCCGGAGACCGAGAAGAGATCGTTGATTGCCTCCCCGCGTTTCCCGGAGAATTGGCCGTGACACTCTCGTCTAGGCTCGTCTCTTTATCTCTCTCTCCGGAGAAGAAAATCGGTACGCGGAATCGCGACGCGCATCGTCTCGTCGTCCGTCGTTGCGGATACCTTACCGGACTCGTCCTCCTCGGCAATTACGGTGGCGCGATGCCGCTCCAGCTGTCTGCCGAGCTCGGCGATGACGGAATGCAACTCGGTGAGCCGCTCCTCGTGCCGCGCCGCTTGCTGTTCCGCCCGCTGATCAGCGCGGGCCGCCTGCACCTCCGCCCGCATCAGCGCGGCCTCGGCTGCCTCCCGCGCGCGAGTAGCCGCTACCAGGCGCGAGTTCAGCTCGGCCACCTCGGACCGCAGAGAGGAGAGCGCGGCCGCATGCAGCTGCGAAATGAAATTCCTCCGTTCCTTCAATTCTTCGAATTTTCCATGTTTTAATTGCGAAAAAATTCTTTCATTATTGTGGGTGTCTACCCAAATCTTATAAAAAAAAATGTCCTGATTTTTCTGGTATTTTTGTTTAAAATTCCGGTGATAAACAAAATATTTTAAAGATTTCTTATAATGCAACTTTCTAAAATAAGTTTTTGTCTTGTATACTTTTTCTTATGCTTCTCACTTGTACGAAGGAAAAACAGAGCCACTTAAGTTTCAGATACTAGATTTGTAAATGTACTGAAGAAAATTAAATAGCTTTCGTAACATAAATATTTCTCACTTGCACATTTTTATTCTTTTATCGCTAAATATATATATTCACGTCTTGATAAATAATAATTAGTAAAAATAAATTTCTCAAATATACATATGCGTAGATCAATTTAATTAAGTTAATTTAATTTTCATTATATAAGTAGTATAAATAATATAGTATAAATAATAAAAATAAGTATAAATAGAAAACATTCACAATGTCTTGATAATGTAATGTAAACCAGAAATAGTCTTGATGCATTAAAATAGTGCGCAGAATACTTTGTACGTCGCGTGAATCAGCGCTAAATTGGTTTACTAATTTGCATAGTGATGTAACATGTTGAATGATTAGTACCGCGAATCTCGAGTGAGATCTCTCGAGATCATTAAAAATAAAAGCAAACGACGCATATCACCAACGCGAATCAAAATATGTTCTTCGCTTCCTCTTCTCGTGAGCGATCGAGTTTCTTTTATCCGCATAAACGCGGAAAACGCGTCAAAAAATAACTCGCCTGAGCTTCCTTCTCACGCACAGCCACGTATCGGACATTACGAGACGATAACAATTCTCGGTCACGTCATTGCAGAGCAATTACTGAACAGGAAGCGAAGGGGAAGTCGCGATGTATAAAACAGTTGGACGCTCGAGCATGCGAACATTCGTCTCTGAAATATTATCGGCGTGGCATCGATCTTGACGCATCTATAATCCCAGATTTTGCTCACGAAAAGTTCAGGTAATGTCAAATCGCTTGTCATGAAAAGCCAACAATGTCTTGCTTTTTTAAGGAGATATTTTTTATCATCATTTATCAATAACTTGATGACTTCTGAATTTTTTAATTTATATTTTTTTTTAATTTATATTTATATAGTTTTCTTATATATATATTTTTAATATGTTATTTAAAGTTTTTTTTTTCTATAATTTAATTTTACTCCCGTATATGTATATTAAAATTTTTTAATTTATATATTGTACACATTATATATATTTTGATTTGTTTTCGCTTGCATTTAACTTGTAAAAATATTGTCCTAAAGTAAACTTGCATTCAAATAATCAATATACATCGTTCTTCCTATATTTTCACAAGGAATACGCTCTTACTTTGTCAATATTTACGAAGGAATATTCGAGAATGTATGAGAGAAATGCGTACACATATATGCAAAATCCTCTACATATATTATTATTATTTTCTATGTAATAATATCTATATCATGTCAACAGGTGACTGAAATTAATCAAAGATGAAGCAGATGCTCGCTCTAATGGTCATCGTTGTCGTACTTTCGACGGCAATTACTGCAGACGATGACAAAGACTACATTCATCTACCGGGAAAAAATTGCGACGACGCACCGCCCTGTCCCGATGATAGACCCTGCGTGATGGCACCACCCCATTGCAATGTCGGTACCTGCGGCAAGGATCCGGTGCCGACGTGCGGAAAGAAACCCTAAATGTAAGGACTCCGAGGAAAGATTTGTTGTTCGTTTATACCTTGATATATCCGCTTTCTTTCCTCTTATATAATAAAATGTTATTTCAAGGATGAAAAATTGTGTGTTTATGCTAACTGTACATGAAATTGCGGTGAAACATTTGGCGAGGAAAAACGTTTACGGGAAAAACGGTTACGAGGAAATTGCGAACGATATGAGACGAGGAACGTTTTTCGACGTAAAATCGCGTGTTCCGGTGAAGCCCGGCAATCTTCGATGTTTCATTCACAAAGGATCCTCTCGTCCTCGGTTAAGGTCAGTGTGTGCGTGTGTACCGTCCCAAGTGCAAACAGGGGGGACACGACGGCCGGAGTGTAATTCAAACAAAAAGCAATCAAGGATTCAATTACAAGGCCGTGCGCACACACAGCCAGCACGGTGGTTCGCAGTTTCATCGGCGAGTAAGGTCACGAACGAAGAGACTCGATTACCGAACTCGCCTTCGGACATGTCGAACCGTTCAGTCGGACACAAACTCGCAATAATTTCCATATAGTAATTTCCATATCGCGCGTTAATTTGCGTAAAGAACGTTGCGATAATAATAATAGAGGCATAATTAGGGGACACAGGTAGTGTTTCGCGGACGCAATAATAAAATAATAATCAAACTCTAGATATTCCAATAGAAAATAAAGACGATAATTTGATTAATAAAAAATTAAAAATAATAATATTTAGTATGATATAAACATTTGCGGCTTCGATTTCTAAATGCAAAATGTCTCCGTTCTTTTTTAACTACCTTTTTAAATTCATTGTCAACTGCTTACAATATAAGAGCAAAATTTTTAAAGAGAGAATTAAAAAAAAAAAGATTCTTTGAATCCCATTAAAATTCCATAAGAATTCTCTGATTTTTCCAGGTACAAAAGAAATTTCTAAAAATTCCAAGTTTTCCATATTTTTCTGGGGAATAGATACCCTGTTTAAAACGTTCAAAAATGCGCGATCGTTTGGTTGCAATGTAAGAGCGCGCGCAGAATGTTCCTTTGCGGAGTAACTTTCCGTGTTGACGTAAAAAAAAAGGAAAAATAAGAAACACCTGCACACAATAGCCAGTCGCCGGAGCAAAAGTGACAACGAGGATCCATGGCTCATATATCATTAACCTACATCTCGAAGCCGGTGGCATACAAATGACGGTGTCTTATATCCTTAGATACGATATGTGGAAAAAGAAAAAAGGCAGAAAAATGGAAGACGCTGAATGTTTCACG
>NW_021850877.1:511063-511309 GCF_003651465.1 Formica exsecta
TTCAGCAAGCTGGACGAGCAATACCTTTCTCGTCGATTCTGTACGAATCATTTCAAAGCCATTTTTTATTCGAAGTGCAATCGTATTATATGATTGTGATAAAAAATATCTTTCCCGTTAATATATTTCAATTGAAAAGACACGCGCTCCAAAAGAAATTAAACTTGACATAATGATGAATAATATATGAGTAATATACAAACCCCCCCCCCCCCGTATAAATTAATATTATATTAATATTATAAA
>NW_021850877.1:511536-534041 GCF_003651465.1 Formica exsecta
AAATTAATATTATATTGATATTATAAATTAGAAACGATATAAAATATTATAAAGCTGCTAACCTTTAATATTAATAATAAATTGCGATAAAATTGACATATTAATTTGTATTTGATGCTTACTTGCGTTATAAAATCTTTAAAATTTTTCTTTTAAATTTTCCACAATTTTTTTATGCCGCTTTAGATTGCCAGCATTTCTTCAAGGATTTTTTCTCTGTGATTTGTATCACTAAATTATTCTAAACGTTTCCGATAAACAACTGCGAAATTGCGTTAATATCCGTCAATCAGCTGATCCTAGTCAATAAATATTAATGAATAATAAATATTAAAATAAATATTAATGAATAAATATTCTTGATTGAACTTTTAGCGATATGCGATTCGGCTGGCAATGGTCGCGACACATTTGACAAGAATGCTTTAAATTGTGTGCACGCGCTATTGAATGTACCGTAGACGGTTAGACTCTGTTAAGCTTCACGGTTCGCGCGTATTTTGCCAGCCACGCATGAGCGAAGATCCATTAGAGAGCGAGGGGGAAAAGGAGGATTCTCATCGTGTGTAATTTGGTCCGCGATCCTTGTTCCTCGATTCAGGCCGCCGTTGATAGTTTCCGCGATCTTAACATGGAATTCCGCGGGAGTTTCGCGCGAAATTCCTTCCATCGCGATTCCAACGCGTTCGATCATTTCGATGCCAGGATTCATCTATAATTTTTGCTTTTAATGAAGAATCCGTCCTGCACCCCGTCCGGTCAATTTCTCGTGAAATGCAAATGCCAACGATAATTCAATCGCATTCTCTTTTTGTACACACCATATGTATTTAAATGTATCGCGTCTAATCTCGAGATGAAAAGTGAAGTTTATGTGAAACTTATCTCGACGATAATTTTACATCCGCATGAAAATAGATATATTCTATTCGTAACATTCCGGAACGGCAAAAATATCTTATCAGCGCCGTAAAAATGCTTTTAACATTTTAAATTCTCAAATTACTCGTTCAACGTGGTCTATATATATTTCTAAAGTGGTCCAGATAGCATCTCGGAATATATCAGACTGCGTTTTAACTAGCGTTTTGGCTCTGCTCGAACTCCTCTTTATCGGATATTACGTCAAAGTAATTTTCGCCAAAGTTACGCTTTCTGCGAGGAGAAAAAAGCGACGGAAGTTTTCTCAGTCGTAAGATTAGCCCGGGAAGAAATTTGTCGAAAAACCGAGGGTGCGTGTGAAACGCGGGTTCGTGAAGACACTAATAATGGAGGTTGCGATGTCCCGGGATACCGCGTCATAAATATTGGAACCACGTAGAAGTATAAAAGAAACGCTTAATATATCTGCTCTCTCGCGTATCACGGTAAAATTGTATGAGATAAGGAATGATAAAAGTTTGTCTCGTCATAAATCGTACAAAGATATTTTTCTTCATTTGGAGGAAACTTTTTAAACTTAAGAATTCGTCTTAGCAGACTGCGATAATTTGTCGCGCAAGATCCTTACAACTTTAGACAATCTTTGGAAAATGGATAACTGTGCGTTAATTGTGTAATGTTTATAAAAATAATTTAAAAATTTTCCCGGCCATAGTGAAATTGATATAGAATTTCCGGTGTGAGTATTGATTGCGGACAATCACGACAAAGAGCTTCGCAAAATTCATTATTCGCGAATAGGCAAAGCCGCTTGTCAGATTTGTCCGCGCCAGGTCTCTCATTATAACTGACGTGCAATTTATCGAGTAAAAGTTCTTTTGTGTTTTCGTTCCTGTATGATTGACGGCCGCGGCTGTGGTGATTTATCGTGGCGCTCGCGCGCGATTGTAGAGCCGCGGAAGCCTGAAAAGTCCGCCTGCCTTATCGAGTCGTTGACAGGTTTTCCTGCGGCGCATGCCAGGCCCGAGACATCATGTGAATGTGAGCGTGGAAAGAAGTCAGCTCCGACCGGCAGGTGATAAATCAGTCGCCGAATCCGGCGCGTATTCGCGATAAATACGAGGAGAGCGATGCGATATCTCAACGATTACATGAAAATTTTTAAGGAGATCCTCGTTCGACGAATTATCAGAGTTTCGAGCAATATATATATAAATGTTAAAAAATTCTACAAATATAAATTACAAATTTCAAACGTTACGATATGGATTTATGCGAGCTCTATTTTTCTATTTTTCTCCCTTCTTTTATCCTCTCCCTCATTCCCCTTCTAAATCGCGGAGAATAAAATCCGAGATTCGGCCGGAGAAACTTACTGCATTTTGCTTATCCTTGTTATCGGCCTCGACCTGTATGGGCACGGTCTTATCGGATCGACGATCACCGGGGCAACAGAGCCACGACCTAGACCTGATGAGTCCCCGGGGCTCTTCCTCCTCGTCCTCGACAGCTTCCTCGTCCTCCGCGGTCGCGCAGTGAACATATACGAGGTCGCCGCGACGCAGCGGCGGCTCCAGCACGGCCTCCTTGGAGGCCAAGGCTGACACGTGGCCGGAAAACATCTGCACCGGATAGCGCGTTTGTTGATGCTGCTGATGATGCTGGAGCTGAGACTGCTGCAACTGCACGTGCTGCTGCTGCTGCTGCCGGTGCAGGTGATCCACGTAGTAGCGCGGCTCCGCCGAGCCATTGTTTACGGCTACCGCGAAGCCCGCCACGTTGAATTCCGAGAGCTGCGAGCTGCTGGCGGCGACCCGACACCTTAGGAAGGCGGCATCCTCCGCCGTTCCGCGCGATGTAATCTCGATCGATCGCGATCGGGACCGTCACGGACCGCCGATCGCGCGCACGATCGATGAGGAGTCGCCGCCAATTTCTTCTTCTTCTTCTTCTTCTCCTCGTCGAGATTTTCGTTTAATTTATTTTCGATCGATTTATTCCTTTCCGCTTATAGCACGCCCATCTGAGACCGCGCGGCGGATGTTGCGGTAATCCTGGCGCGCGAGAGCGGCTTCCCGAACTCGCTCGATCAAGTTTTATAGCGGGATTCACCGGCCGGCTGGCTGGCTGGCTGGCTGCCTGGATACCCGAGGAGGAAATGATGTTGATGAATGTTTAACGAACGCTTTGTTTATCCGAGGATGGTGCCGACGACGACGAGGTCGACGAGTATAACGGAGGTACGCGCTGCTGGATGCGCACCGTTTCGCGAGTTAATGCGGCAAATGCGCGTATCCGACGCGGACGTTTCATACAAGTATGTGTAACAACGCGCTACCTGTACCATATGTTCGTTCTACATTCGCGAATGTATGTGCATGAATAAAATATTTTCGAATCAAGAGAGATAGAAAGAAAGAGAGACAGAGAGACATACGAAGAGATTCTTTTTATGAATAAAACGACAGAATGGGTCTCGTTTACCACCTTTGGGGGAAGTGAACCGAACGCAAGTCGCGAACAGAATTCGATAGAATAGATACACCACGCGTAACAATGCGGGCTACATCGATGCTACAACATTTCGCACATGGTATTGATCGACTTCTATTTTCAACTCTCTATACTACATATATTTTTCGAGCATTCCTCGCTTCCTAGTCCATGGTACAGCTTTGCGCATGGTCTAACAATGTTAGCCGACGTTCAAATCGATACTCGTTTTCGAAATACTATATTTGATCAAAGTCGCATGCCTATAGTGCACGATAAATAATAATCGCCGATTAAATTTGCTTTGGAAAAATTCGCAGAATCGAGTTTTTAAGCTAAAAAGCGCGTGTGCATATATATATATATATATATATATATATATATATATATACAGAGTGCGGCATAAAAAGTGGGAAGTATTGCAATGGGGATTCAGGACACAAAAATAAGCGAAAAAGTTCATATAAACATATGTCCGATATGACCTTGTTTTTAAATTATAGCTTGTTTTATTTTCCAATAAAGTTAAGATAGCATACTTGGATATCGGTTTGCATTTGAAACATTTTTTGATATCTCACTTCGTTTCCGAAAAATATGCCCGCGTCGCTATAAATGCCGCACCCTGTATATATATATAGATTAATGATATGCGCTTTTTTCTCATTTGTAACATTTGTAGTATATTTCGTCTAATTCAAAGGTTTTACAAAGATTGTAGCAATTAACGAATTCGCGAAAAAGGTTTCACCGACTTCACTCTGGCCGGAATCTCCCGCTCGGCGTTGTACTTTTTTTTTTAAAACGTTTAACGAGCTCGCCGCGACACGAGGGCGGTTCGCTAATTATTCATTAGTGGTTCCACGAAAGCATGAAAAAATATTTCAAAGAGAAAGAAAGGGAGAAAAAGAGAGACAGAGGGATCAAAAAATTATTTTTTTGGAAGATTACAAATTTTCTCGGAAAAAAAAAACGATCAAACGTCGTCCATCAAAAAAATATGTAAAATATTCAGCGCTTTTTAAAACGTATATATCGCGGCTCGTGTCGCATTAAAGTTTGAATGCCATTTATCTACTCGTCACGGAAAGTATATTTCCGCAGCAGCAATCGATGCAAACTTTTTCCCCCTTTCGTGTACAAGACTTGGCGTCGACGTGACCGGTTTATGTTACGTCTCTTCCCGAGCGATACTGGGCCAACGAGAAAACATTCCTTCCTTCGGACGAGAGCTGGCGAGAGAGTCGCGGGGAAGCTTCGGAAAACAACCCCTTCTCGCTCGGGTGGCAGCAACCTAATTTCGACGCTACACGTCGTTGCCTTTCCGGAGACGAATGATGGTCCGCGGTGCGGCGGTCATATATCTTTCGGGCGCAAACATATTCGTGCACATGTTGTATAAATTTCCAGCTCGCGGCCGGGATAGTTCGCGTTCGCGATCGCGCGCCTCGCGGATGAGATAAGACTGGCTAAATAACGAGTGCGCCCGCCTAACGACGGCTAATAAAGTAGATACGGAAACCCCGCCCTTAATTCCCGCTCTTGCAAGAAGCTCGCCGGCGAGATCGTCGCGGGCTCGATTAACCCTTTCTTCGCGCCGGAGCTCATTAAACTTGAGCGAGTTTCTAGGGATGAAGTAAACGATCCCCTATTTTAAGTTTCCGCTCATCAGTTGGCACGATAAAAATTTTTCAAAAGATTTCTACGTATTTTTATCTCTCGTAGAAAAACATTAAATTATTTAGGAAAGTTTGAATCCCAAAAGAATTAAAGAAAGCGTGTAAAATACATAACTCGAAACATGTGGGCGTCGAATATACGATCTTTCTAAAAACACCGTCGAGAGAAACGAGAATTTAATAAATCATCTGCTGCCCACGCGCGCTTGTTTGTCCTCGCGACACCCACAAGGATTCGCAAAGTGCGTTATCGAGTTTTCATTGGCCTTAAGTAATCGCTAACATCTCCTTGGTCTACAAAGTCTTTAATTATTATTTAATTATTCGAGCCCACGTTGCGCGCACATTGTGACAACCGCAACGTGTGCAACATCCACGAACAAACTTTCCAATCATTAATTCAATGCTGCAGAGACCTACGTAGCTTGGTTTACATCTTATTAATAAATTGGTAAGTGAATTTTCAAACAAAAACATATAAGCAATAGGAAGAAAATTTTAAATTTCTGGAAAGAAAAAACGCTAATAATAGATTAATAATTTCGTACAACAATACCCTGAATTCCAAATAATTGCATCGCAAAGAGAGAGATATATATATATATCCAATGATGCAAGAGAGAGAGGAGAAAAAATTTTCGAGTGAATATCGAGATTCTAAAGAGAATAGAAAAAAAATAATATGGGATAAGTGCGGATATGATACGTGCTTGCAGACACGTTATCGTCACGCAGGCTCGCGCGGAAATAAAAAAATCATCACGATGAAATTTTGAAATTCCGTAGAACGCATAACGAGTCGCAGAGTAGCTGCTTTTATCAGCTGTGCAACTTCATTAATTAAAGGAGTTAATTGCTCGAAGCGGCACGCCGAGAAGACCGCGTGAATTTAGGAGAACGGACCGGCGACGAAACTAATTGCGGCTGATCAGCGGTATCGCAGACGCGTATTACACGTAGAGGATGAGTTTAACAAACCCTCGGTATATAGATGCGTTAACCCGTTCAAGTTGCGAGCTTATCTAGTATAAAAAGACGATCTAATTTAAAATGCAGAGTGCTGAACAACGTCCGTGGCACACAAATTTCCCGAAATTAAGAACGATATTAAAACTCGGCGAGAAATGAGAATAAAAAATTAAATATAAATATAAAAGTACGGAAAAAAATATTTATAGAACGTGTCAATTCTTATTTTGAGACTTTATAGATGCGGAACAGAGATGGGCAAAATAATATATATTAAATAAAATTCTATTCAAGATATTCAATTGATTTTATAAACCAGAAATATATATTTTTCCGAGATACTTCAGATAATCAATTAAAATAATTAATTGATAAATTGATTAAATATATATATTACTATTTCATTAATACCTACCAATTTCTTTGTATGTTTAATTTATTATTCATTTCTCCTCGAGTTTTATTTTTAAACAAAACTATTGAAATAATTATTTTCATTTGAAATGTGAAGCAAAAGAATATAAAGACGAGAATAAAAATGTCGCACTGCTGACGGTTGAAAATCAATGGAAGAGGACAGAAAAAGCGCGTAATCGCCGCGTGATTCACGCACGCATACGGGTCATAGGTCGCAGCAAGGGTTGCGCAAAGGGGCAGCGACGGGCGGATATTATACGAGTAATTAGTACACGGTCTATGTGTACGTGACACGCTATGGCACGTGCACAATGACGTACATATATATATACGCGGATGAATCCACGCGCGTGCGAATCGGCTGCGCATCGTGTGTTGTCAGTAATTAAACGCCGGCGAATATACCTACGCGTGTTTTATTAATTTATCGTCGCGAAAAATGCACGATTAAGAAAAACCATGATCTTCGAAAAGGAACGATAACAGACGATACATTTGTGCAAATCTGCGTTATTAACGCGCAACGCATGATTCGCCTGATTATCTCTGTGAATTTTATATGTAGGTTTTGTTTATGCAATTTCAATATACACGGCAATGCAAATTATTATTTTTTTCTTTTTAGCATAGGCGGATAAAACGAACTGTCGCTCCTCTCTCCGCGAGAGGCGAGCGTATAATCGATTTGAATACGCGAGCGTACACCGTCGCATTTATCGTACCGCTTAAGTGGCCCTTTTCTTTCGAGCGAGGGCTCGACAAGAAGCGGCCTTTCTTTAATTGCGCGACGCTCGCGTGGTTCCGCGAGAAGCCTCTTTCGCGAACAGATTGCAAAAAAGCCTATCAAAGAGTTAAGGAGAAGAGAAGGCTTCTCCCTCTCTTGTTTGTCCCATTGGATCTCCCAATTTCCGTCTCTCCCGTAGCGCACTTTTGCCTTTCCTTTTGCCTAGCCTTTTTTTTTTTCTCGAAGGGAACAAGAAGGAGGAGAAGAAGCGCATGTATGTATGCGAAAACGAGAGAGCTATCTCTCTTTCTCGCGGATGGAGAAAGGGCGATGCCTCGCGAGGAAACTAGTTTGTTAAACTCGTTACCGATCCCTGAAATCTCTCGTCGCGTCTGGCAACGTTCGATTTTACTCTCTTAACAAAAAAAAAAAAAAAAAAAAAAAAAAAAACCCCTGCGGACAACGCGTTACTTATTACAAAAAATAGTGCGCAAATCGTCCCTGTACGTTGCTACTTGCGTTGACACTGACATTAGAAAAATTCGATGCCTTCCAGGGACGATATTCGCTCCCTATCCACTGAGCTACGCTGGATCCCTCCTTCAACTGTTAGACGCGATGCACTCACCCCAGAAAGCCGAAATGATCTCATCTTTAGAAAGGTACGGGGTATTCTTAACAAGCTCACACCGGAAAAATTCGCAAAGCTGAGCAACGACCTGCTCAACGTTGAGCTTAATTCCCATGTGATTCTCAAGGGTGTTATTTTCTTGGTACGTATTGATGCGTCGTAAAATGATGATATTTATCGTATAAGACGCTTTGATGCTGGTTCATTAAAAAAAATATCAATAACAATTTTTTAGATCTTCGAAAAAAAAAAAAAAAAAAAAAAAACCGCTGTGCGCAAGTCACTGCGAAAATTCCGTGCGCGTGAACCGCGTTTATGGGCGATTATTAATGGCACGTGCGACCAATTTAACAGTGGCGAGGACGCGGTCACGTTCACGTGTCGAGGGTCAAGGTGCACATTCGCGAAACACGTCACGCACGCGTTTTCGGCGACAGTAATTTCGAAGGGTGGAACGAGAAGTCTCGAATAAAATAAATCGGGACACCCAGTCTATAATATTTTCGAAGCCTACGCGATTCGATATTTTTTTCGTGTATAGGTATCTATAAAGCGTACTCTTTTTCTCCGTAATTATTTACGATAATTCCTTTCCCGATTACCATGAACGAGATGGATATCCCGTCAAAGGACGATTGACGGTATCTCTCGATACGAATAAATGTACGACAAGTAATTTATCGTTCGGCGATAAGGCAATCGGCGATGCGTAACCGCAGGTTTAAGCCATTACATATCGTATAAGAGGCGAACCGTCGCGATGGGACACCCGTCGCGGGCGTAAATGTGTCACCGCGCACATTGCTCGGCAACATGCGGCAAAAACAAGAGAACAAGTCGCCTATCTCTGCGGGTACATCTATGCACCCGATGCACGTATATGCGCCGAATGGCGTTTTATTGTCCGCGATCAATATCGAAATATTTTATCTTTTTGTGAGACAGTCGTTATCGCGGGCTTTAATTAATTTTGATATATTATCTAATAACATATAATAATATATATGAATTGTATATGAAAATATCGAGGATATTCATCGTTTTTCGCCATCTGTCTCTGTATTTAAACGCGTTACATATTTTCATAATGAAACTTTAAATTCAAATTCTATAAAAGTAGAATTTATTTAAAAATTAATTAAAAAGATATGATTCCGTCATTTATTTGCTCCTCTAAATCTTAGTTTATAAAGGAGCTCTTTATTTTTATTGACTAATTATTCAAAAATTATCAAATAATTCTATAAAGTTTGAATATTTTTGTAGAAAAAAAAGATCAATTTAAAAAAAAAATATCATTCAACGCTAACAAGCGAAAGTGACACTTTATACAATCCTTTAATCATATCCAACACGTATAGTAAAAAATATAAGGTTCATACGTCGCGTAATATTGGCTTACGGTAAACTCTCGATTGTTAAACTTCAGTTATCCGATTTTAGTAAATTTCTCAGTCGCGTCGCGGTAATATATCTGAGAGCAGCCGTTGCATCCAAGAGACGGATGCACGAGAGTACTGATCGATGTTGAAATAATGACGCGAACGGGAAGGAAGCTTTCGGGAGAGTTTCGTGCACACAGCCTCTGGTATCTCCTAGTAGTCGAGGGCCTATTCTAGTCGGACGGATGCACAGACGGACGAACGGCGCCGGCGTACATACTGGGTGGCGCACGGATTTAATGGAAGTTAAATGAATTGCATTGTTTTCCCCCCTCCTTCGAAACCGGTCCTCTCTCGCCTTTTGGCGGCGTGCCAGCAAAAGCAGAAGGGAAAACGCGCGGAAAAGCGAGCGATGCATTAGCCATAATACAGGCATACTTCGAACGTAGGCCTCTATCGCGGCAGACTTTTGCTCTTGCTAAGCGATTTTAGTAAATTTCTCAGTCGCGTCGCGGTAATATATCTGAGAGCAGCCGTTGCATCCAAGAGATGCACGAGAGTACTGATCGATGTTGGAATAATGACGCGAACGGGAAGGAAGCTTTCGGGAGAGTTTCGTGCACACAGCCTCTGGTATCTCCTAGTAGTCGAGGGCCTATTCTAGTCGGACGGATGCACAGACGGACGAACGGCGCCGGCGTACATACTGGGTGGCGCACGGATTTAATGGAAGTTAAATGAATTGCATTGTTTTCCCCCCTCCTTCGAAACCGGTCCTCTCTCGCCTTTTGGCGGCGTGCCAGCAAAAGCAGAAGGGAAAACGCGCGGAAAAGCGAGCGATGCATTAGCCATAATACAGGCATACTTCGAACGTAGGCCTCTATCGCGGCAGACTTTTGCTCTTGCTAAGGTCAATCTCAATTACTTTACAAAGAAATGGAGGAACGGTTATTAACGCGCGTTCGCCCGTATTCACGTATATCGTAAAATGAACAACGACCGCGAGTAATATCGCTTTTACCGGCGTCACGCTAAACTTTACGCGCACGCAAGAAATATATTATGATCTCTCTCTTACGCGAATCTCGAAAAGCAACGCACTCCCGAACCACCCCTTATACACGCCTTCGATCATGCTAACGACTCGACCTGACAATGGTGTCTACATTCGCGTCCAATAAAATTCGATGTAGAGCTTTATTCTTATATTTTAATTATATAAATTAATTAAAAAATTCTTTCGCGCCCGAGAGGGACAGCAATATACGACAATATACTAATACGACGTAATTACTTGATGCAAATTGTCGCGCCCTTTGACGCAAGTCAACGCTCGCGCTGAGTAATGGCCGCGTTTCATTAGTACGGCAGTACCATTAATCGTGATTTCCTATCATCTAATTAAACCGGCGAACTTACGCACGTGACTACTCAACTCCGGTCGGTCGGCCGTCCGGCCGCTCGTAAATCTCGCCCCCTCCGAACGCGGGTGGGACACCGTAAGGGTTACGATTACTGCGTTGCGGGATTATGGTCGTCGTAAAAGTCTCCCCGTGAACGCGCTTCCGTGAACTTTTTATTTTTTTTTCTTTTTATCTTTTTTTTTTTTCTCGACTGACATTCCCGTCGAGTAGCGCGGAGGGCTACGTAAAGGAGATCGATTCTGAAAAAGTTAATATACGGGCGCGATTTATAGGAATCTCTTTCGTAAAGAAGACCGGTAGCTTTACATAAAAGTATGACGAACCAGAATGCGCTGCGGCGGAAAAAGTTCTTTGCGGAGTCAATTACGAAAGAAAAGAACTCGTATGTATCTATTATACACCGACATATATAGGAAGGATGATGACGCTCGATACAATCGCTGGCGCGATTCGCGTTAGCCCCGTAATTGCTTTCGCATCGATTGTTCTTACGAGGTCAATCCCGCAAGATAACTACGGTACAATTCTCGTGGCCCAGAAAAAAAAAATTCGCCCTGAAACTTGCCCTCCCCCTCCTCTGTCGATCTTACAAACGAGGTGACAAATCGGGCGATACTCGGATCGACGTCTCGCGTCGACAGAGAATCACGCGAGTCGAGAGCTTGATTGTCGGAGGAGTGTCCTGCGAGGATAGTATCTTACGCGAGATATCCTGTAATCTCGATCGATCTCTCGATATCGAGAGAATTTAACGCACGATCACTGTTCGCGTGGCCAACTCATTCGCGAATCGACGACGAATCCGGAAAGAGCGGATTCCGACGCGAGCGATCGCCAAGACGTTCAGTGACAGACTGAACCGGACTACCGAACCGACCACCGTACGGTTCTCTCCTATACACCCCGAAGGTGTTTGAGGAGGCGCCGGGGCCGAGGGCGACCGAGAGCCACCGAGCTCCTCCGATCCGGCTCGTTGCACCGAAAGCTCTCCGGCTCCGGCATCTCTGCAGTTATCTATCCCCGCAACGCACTCGTTCACGGTGCACGATACCGTGCCGTTGTGGGTGGTACGGTAATGCAGTTGCCGCAAGTTTCGCGAAAGAAAGAGGGTGGGTAATAAAGCTCCCGCTGACCCGTCCCCGTTTAACGCGTTAAGCGCCGCGTTGAGACCCGGTTAACTTTGTAGAGAGAAGCTTAACTACAAATTGTATGCCACCAACGTTAGATGAGAGGAATCTCTGATAAACTCGTCATCTTATTCGACAGCCCTCTTTTTTTATCATTACTCGCAGCATCTGCAAAGATCACCGTCTTATCATCAAACGACTTGTACCGTCTTATTAACGTATCATTGTGATAATTATTATCGATAATTGAAACTTTGCATTAAGTCTTAATTGGATCATTAAATTATAATATAGGATATGCAAGTTCATCTATACCTATTTTATTGTCATACTTAATCCTTCTAGTTATCTACTACGATTTAAATTTTTTCCTCCCTCTCTCTCTCTCTCTCTCTCTCTCTCCTTTGTCTTCTTATTTTCTTGCGTGACTATTGTCTGTACTTTCTGTTGTAAATTTAACACATTTAAGAGCGATGCTATCCCAGAATGCGTTTAATAAAATATCTTATATTAGCGATATATATACGTGTAGATAACTTTCTGTACATAGTTAGCCATCCTTTATAAATACATACATAAGAAATGAATATCGTATATATTTCTGCTTTTGTTTCCAGTTTTTCCATCTCTGCGTTGAATAGGCAAACACGAATACCGTACTCAACGATAAAGCCGCCGTATCGATTGCGCGTCGCTCCGAGACAGCGGAAACCGCGCAAGCTTTGTTTGCTCGGCGAGACGATTCGAGATGGAACGGTTAAGATAAAACACATCCATTAAGTCTTGAGAACGGATGGCCTTTAAGGTGAGAAGCGACAAGAACTCGCGGCTGACATAATCACGGGGTAGGAGAGAACGTGACTATTACGGGCGCGCGGCTACGAGTCGCGAGGAGATTACCGTATAGCGGTTAAACCGAATAGCGACACTTAAGCAGAAATTATTAGATCACCGCAAGCACCTCCTCTCCGGGGTTTTCTTTTTTCGTGTAACTCGTTAGAACGCACGTCGTATTACGCGGAGAAAAACGTCCCGTTGCGGTATCGTCCATTCTTACGGCCATGTTTCACGCTCGCATCCGCGACAAACCATCTTATCATGCAGCCTCGTGACTGCAAAAGTCATTAATCCTCGACGTAAATATAATGATATAATCGTAAAATTCGACGCGAATCTGAGAAAATAAATATATTGCGATTAAATGTACGCGAGTCTCCGCACTTTTATATACTTGGGTGTCTACTCAAATCTTGTAAAAATAATTTCCTGAAAATTCCCTAATCTTTCAAGTATTTTTATTCAAAATTTCAGATAAAGAGAATATTTTAAAGATTTTTTAGTGTAATTTTCTAAAATAAGACTCTTTATTCTATTTTTTAATATTTTTCACTTATATATAAAGGAAAAACACAGTCATTTAAGTTTCGTAAGATAAACATTTTTTACTTGATAACATTTTCATTTTTTTATCATTAAAAATTATAATAAAGAATATTTACTGCATATTCAATATTTTGTTAAGACATTGAATATATAAAAACAGTAATATATATTCATAATTTTAAATACATAATTCACAATTCGGCTTATAAACTTATCAGCTCATCAGATTGCTTACATAAGAATAAAATTATCAAAAAGAGAATTTAAAAAGAAAAATTCTCCGAGTCCTAATAAAATTCCATGAGAATTCCAGGTTTTCCAGGTTTTTCTTAGAGAGTAGACACCTTGTACGCGGACTACTATGAGAGCGAAATGAGATGATCAAAGAGAGGCAAAGATGAAAATGCGGGGAAAAAAGATGGACCGAAAGTGAGAGCGCAAAAACGCTGCGCGATTGTATTAGTGTAATTATGTGGGCGAGACCGTCTGGGTGCGGCTTCTTAATTAACTTCGCTAATTTCTCGATTAACGCGCGACGTTCCTTCCGCGAGAAGGGGAGATGGAAAAAGGGAGGTGAGTCGGACGGCGACGACGACGATGGCTTCCCGTAAAGAGGGTTTGCCGGCTTTGCAGTCCCAAGGCATTGCTGTCTACGTGTCCGTCTTCGCCCTCGTATTCGGTGGAACAGGAACCCGTCGATTATCAACATCTCGAGCTATATTCTAGCTGTTCGCGCTTACGCGAGCCACGCGATTATGGATGTCGACACGCCAAACGGAGCGTGATATCCGAAATACTTCGCACGATATGGCGAACGAGATGCTTGGCATAATTGGCAGCATAGTTTTCTGCGCGCGGTCGTCTCACGCGAATATTTTAACAGTCTCACGGAGACGCCTGGTAATAATTTTTTTGTAATCGTGGACTATACTAACATATATAAGAGAAAAAAATCACGTGATATTTTTATTCAATATAATATTATATTTTATAAAGAAGTATTGTAATTATTCAAATATTTTGATGCACAAACAATTTTTCTAGTAATAAATATTTTAATGTCGTTATATTTCAGTTTTATAATAAATATAAAAGAGCATGTATTTTTCATTATTTGTAATTTGTACCGTAAAATTTTCCCCGTCTCTTTGTCCGTACTAAAAAAATTAGGAACTGATTGCGTAATATGTAACAACTAAAGATCGCAAAATATAGTTCTCCAGATTCCTGTTATTAATTGATATTTGTATTCTTTTCCATCACTCTTATCCAAAAAATGAATTTTCCAGAGAGATCTCTAGATTTTTTCTCTTCGCTCTCACGCAAAATCCACCTCGCACCTGTTGACGCAATTTCGACCCGTCTTACGGCACTATTACGGCGTAGCGTTTATTGCGTCACGCGAGCACTATCACGAGAGAATTCATATGGTGACTCGACGAGAAGGAGACGACGAGGAGGTATGAAATTCTCGCGGCTCGACCTACGATGTCGGCGAGGACGGAAGTAAATATCCTCGGGAAAAAGGATGTGGGCGTCGCAATGGAAAATAACGATCGGCCGTCCTAGAAAAACATCGTCCTCGGCAGGACGATATTTCCCATCGTTCGAGACGAGACGGATTATCGTGAGCTCGGATCGCTCGCGCAGGTCAATTGTTCGAGGGGAAAATTACAAAATCTTATTGCGCGATCGTTATTACATTGTGCGGGGGCCCCACCGCACCTATCCGGCTTCATTTTTATGGGGCCGTCGGCTTCGGTCCCGCATCTTTCTTTACACGCTCTGATAATAATCTGTCCTTCCGTGGAACCGTCGACTATACGACGTCGCCCCGCTTTCTTTTTCCTTTTTTATGAGCACTTTGTTACAATTAGAGAATGTTAACGGCATCTCCGGATATTGCATAACGGCCGGTCGTAAAATTGTCACGGTCAAATTTTTTACCTCGCCACAATGAGATAAGGATGGACAGGAATCTAAACGCGGTTGCGTAAGATTATTATTCTTTTACTCTTACTAATATTCTAAAAAAAATAGGTTCCCTCAAGTTTTCTTAAGGTTTTCTCTTAAAAAGTCTTCTTATATAATACCACTTCAACGCTGTATTATTTTATTTGACCCCAGTAGCACTTTACTCTTGCTTTAGTAACACACAGCACGCAGAGAAAGAGATATATATGTATATATAAAGGAGATAATCCTTTGTATAATAATAATAACTCATGCATGAGATATATCTCGCAGACGTCTGGGATAATCTGCACTTTTCCACGAAATACAGTCTGAATCTCTACCAACTATCTCATAGCTCGGTAAAAAGAGAGAGGGAGAGAGAGATACGGATTAATCTTGTACGTATCCGAATACCTGTCGCGTTATAATGTTAGCGTATCGTTCCGTCGCGCTATAAATCATCTCTAGCAATTTCCACGCAGGAGTAACAAAGGGAGTTAACGCCGCTGTTATGTTTATGCCCGATATATAATATATATATATCTCCTTCTCTTTTTTCTCTTGTCTGATTTCTATATTCCATTTCTATGGAAATTCGCGTTACATGGCGTATAGCGCGAGAAAACTGCTCGCTGCATAGTCGAATCTATAAGGGGGGGGGTCTAAGGCGCTGCATATTTGCGTTTTCCCGGAAAACAGACGTCCTCCCGACGTCGTGAGGCGTCGTAACGCGAAAGCTTCCTTTGCACGCTCGAGACAAGGATGATAAAAGGAAGGAAAAATATCAAGCGAGACGAGTTAGTCGGCGAAGTTTCTCGTAAAATCCAAACGCGTGCGCGTTGAATGAAATATTTATTCCTAAATGCGTCGAAAGAGTTACGCATCACTAAAATATAAGATATTGTTTCTCTCTACGCATCTGCTCGTTTCGTAAAATAGCATTTCGATAAATTCTTTAAACAAGTTCCTGCGCTCTCTTTGCGCGTGAAACATAACATTCTCGGAGCAGTCAAAATCCGCTACTGCAGCTTCCTCTCGCTTTTCCGATGCCGTAATGCAGAGCGTAATAATGGTTATTTATAGGCACAGTAAAGCGCGCGTGCTTCTTTTTTTTATTTCCTCGAACCATCCTCCCTGTTCTCGTTCCTCGAAACATAGGAATGAAAAGGTTCTCTCGCGAGAAATCGCGATAACTTCGGAATTCGGTCGGTTCGTTTATATTTTCCTTTTTCTCTGCCGTGGCTCTTAAAACGAGACTGTAACCTCATGGTTATCGAGCAATCGCGAATCATCCATGAAGATTCGCCTCCCGAGACACGGGAATTTCGTCGTTATAGCAATTCGAAAGTGAGAGCTCGCGAGAGAGGAAATATATTATAAAAATATACGCGTCTTGAACATAAACGCGAAAATTCGATCGAGATTTAATTGTCCAAGTTAGGTATCTACTTGATTGCGAAATAATCGTTTTTCGCAAATAATTCGTGTCAATACAGAGTACTTTAAAAGCCTTTTAAATTCAATCGAATATATTTTATAACGAGATAAACTTGAAAAGAGAACATATAAGTGAGACATACGGCGTTAATCTACGCCTCGTAATTCGATACCGAACCTGCCAATCGGACGGGGAAAAGCAAGGAACGTGCAGAAATTGCACGTCTTGCCATCTTCCTCGATGGCATACCGCGCCTCGGTGGTATCGGTGGTTAATTGCGGCTGACAAAGAAATTCCCAGGCGCGAACCCTGAGATACGAAGCGAGGAAATGATAGAGAGCCGCGAGAGAGACGGAGGAGTTAAGCGAACGTGCGCTCAAGCCGAAGATTATCGGCATGCAAAGACAATTTGCCTTGGATAATTGCGTCTCGTTGACTTTTCATCAGCGCGAATGTTGCATCAACAAGCAGGGAGTATCTCAAAGTTTATTATCGCTCGATATACAATTTTCCTTCAGATTCGTATATCTTCAAATATTGTCGGCACTTTTCTCTTTCCTTTTAGTTTCACAAAAGTATCGCGTCTTTTATTAAGCGAGTCTCGTTTCACAGATTTTTTTTTCCATTGACACGCGCAAATATAATAAATTCCTTCAGAGTTTATAATAAACATAAGTGATGATAGTTTGCATAGAAATTAACTGACTGGTGCACAGAATATGCAATGAATCTAATACTGTGAGAGAAAACTGATCGGTACCAAAGATACAAATATCTATAGTCGTTTCAACGAGAGAGATAAATCGTCGCGACTTACCTTATTCGCGAGATCCAGCATATTTCCGGTTCCGCCGGCGGCCGCCTCCACCAGCTTCTGAAGGCTATGAGGTTCCGGCGACAAATCACGGGCGCCGCTGTCGAATTCCCAACTTTCATGTCGTCCCGACACGGTTCCTGAAATAGAAATTACGCGCGCATCAGTACGGCAAAGTCTTTCATTTAGCCTCAAGAAATATGAGCAAACAAGACCAAAGTGACTTAACGGATATATCCTTCTGAGATTTTTTGACGACAAATAAAGAAAAGGAAAAAGAAAATGCTCGAAACCTCCATCATTTATATCTAATAGTGTCAAAAATGCTTATCGATAAAGTAAGACACAATTTGACATTTTATTTCTTATTCTCGAGTCGCACTCGTTCAATGTCGCGTAATGAGAATTAACGTCTACCGGCGACGTCCAGTATGCGCGAGAAATGGAAACGTCTGGTGCAATATCCCAGGTTGCCATTTCCAATTTATTCATCGATCACGCGATATCGTATCCAGTTACACGCGATCGGGATATTACAAATGCTACTGCGGCGTTTCCGCGATCATCCCACATTCATTGTTCCATCGATCATCAATCTCGAGCAAATAGCGCGCTCGTTCGCGTGCTCCCCGCGACATACGCCAGATACAGTTTGCGAAATAATATCCGTTACGGAATATTCCACGGTACTTCGTATATTGTGGTAAGAAAACGTGACATTTACATTTCACAAGAGAGTCAGCGAGAGAGCGCGAGGATATAAATGGTACTTGTTACTTTTCGCATGAAATTTCCGTTCTCTTCGCGCGCCGAGAGATTTATTATCGCATACGGGAAGGTCGCGAGATGAGTTTCAACGATACCTAATTCTTACCGAGGCTGTTGTCGCTGCTTGTGGGCAGGTATTCCGGCGTGTGATGCGGACTGCTCCGTCGTTTGCCGGCTCTGAGCGCCTCGATTTCCGGTCTGAGGGCCAGTCGTCGCCTAAGGAACTCTTGATAGGAAATGCGACCCTGCTCGTCCGCGCCCAATTCCCTCATCAATTCCTCCACCGAATTCTCGAGATTCAATTCCCGGCATACCGTCAATAGATCCTGGCTGAAAGTTCACAAGACAAGGTCATTAAAAATATGCTTCGTCGAACGTATCGTCGAGGAACACGAGCGCGAGTTATAAAATATGAATCAAGAATAGAGAATAGAATTTGATTATTGAATTACACAATTGCCACCGAATGATATCCTGTTTCATCGAAAGTATCGTCGATGACGTTTAGAGAAATTCGTGACCGCCGTGATCGCGTGGAGTTTCGACCGTTTAACGCGAATCGCGAATAACAAACCGTCGCATGTTAAGCGAAATGTGTATTACGAAGACTAAGTACTATCTTCCTAATGAATAATTCATCTCGTGAATAATTCATACATCAAACCGAGGCATGGCACGGGAAAATGAGGCACGAAACAGTTAAAAGTGGAAAGAAACCGCGGCGTTCGCCGTGTATACAATTGTCTCTGCCGATACAATAAATATCCGCGAAGGAGAGTATATATTTTAATAATCCATTATGTAGATGCGATCGATCGCAACGCGGGCCACGATCATCCGATCGTCCGACGTGTACACAGCAAATGGATCTACGACGAGATCGCTCTATCTCCCGAGGAGCCTTCTCTAAGGCGCTCTCTCATTTTAACGATACCGTCGAGATTTATTTAATTAAAAGGGACGGCCGCTGGCGCTTGTCATATCATCCGCGCGATCGCTCCTCCGTCCATTACGATGCTCAAAATAATTGTCTAACCGGTTGGAAGGACGAGAGCAGGCCCGTCACTCTTGATTATCGGTCGCGTCGCGACGCAGCGAGCGAGGAGCAGCGCGATTCGCGTCACGCGAACCAACGGCTGAGAGAGAATCCGCGGCAGACCGTTCCGTTCCGTTGCCATCCAGTGGCGCTAGGTCGACAGGACAAAATTAAAGATTCATCAGCTACAGAACCGTCTACCGCCACGGTGAGTTATCCCCGGAAAATCGTTAAATCAGCCGACCTCGTCCTTCGCGCGTCTAGACGTAAAAATTGCAGCCGATTCGCACGATTTTGAAAATTATAAAATCGCAAATTATTTTATATATTCAGAGAGTCTATTAAAATCTTGTAAAAGAATTTCTTGATTTTTCAAATATTTTTATTCAAAATTCTAGGTAAAGAGAATATTTTCAAGATTTTTTGGTGCACTTTTCTAAAATAACATTTTTTTATTGTATGCGTTTTCTAATGATTTTCACTCATTCGAAGGAAAAACATAGAGCCACTTAAGTTTCGAGCGACTTATCGGCGAATTGCCGAATGTTTACAATATAAGAGCAAAATTATCAGAGAATTTTTTTTTTAATTTCTCGAGTTCCAATAAAATTCTACGAGAATTCCCTGATTTTTTCAGGTACAAAAGAAATTCCTGAAAATTTCAATTTTCCATGTTTTTCCAAGGAATAGACATCCTGTTATTATAATCTGAATTTCGAAACTATAGGATATAATAATTGATATATTTATCAAATATTAAATATTAGAAATTATAAATGTGTTTTTAAAATTCGAGTTGTATACTTCATACGAATATCATATACATATGGAACGCCGATTATCAGTGCGAATCCTGAGGTCAGAAGCTCGAGGTATCCATCTCTATCACCCTCATCGTCGAAACAATGGCGTCGCCGGTTTAGGGACGACCATTGCGAATTAAACGTCACGCATTAATTACGCCCCCTCCTCGCGCGCCGCCGCGACGTCCATCGCGTGTGATATTAATGGATTACGTATATAGTCGTTGGCGCGAGCTCGCTTCCGGCTATATAAACGTTTGTCCTGTAACGGAGGCTGCATCGGAAGTTTAATTGATACTTGCGGGCGTTGCACTCGAGCGTTTCACACAATTGATGAACACGATTATGCCAGCGAGTTCTATCGACCGAATAGTTAACTTAGATTAAAGTTAGATTACAATTATTTAATGTATTCTGAAATCCTTTAAGGGCCCTCTCTCTTTAATCTAGCAATATAAAAAATTAACGATCTTTTTATGAATACTAAAAATTAATTTGTTTGACGTTTTACATATGTTTTTATTGATGTTTAAACAGTACGTCAATATTTTTATCCGGCAACATTCCTCGATCAAATAGTTAATTTTGTTAAATAAATAAAGATTACAACATTCTATCAATGAGTTAAATTTTATCGCGACTTTTGTTCAACACACTCAACGAGGCTTTTTAAGACGCTCGTCGCGAAATAATCCTGCGCCGGTTGCGTTTATTAATAGACGAAGAGACAGAAAGCGCGATTTTAGGATTATGCTCTCGTGTAGTACCGTCGCAAAGACACTCCGCGACGTCCGTGTCTTTGTCGGGACAGCCTCTCCAAAGTTCTAGTTTCCCAAGGTTTGAGCGACTGCATCCTCCCTGTTGCTCGTCACCCTTGTCGTTTTTCTTGCACGCGCCACCGACGACTGTTCACTTCAAATTCATTTTGAGTTAACGTGCCGCGCTTTGCGATCGACTCCGGGTTTATGACGAGTAAGCAAACTATATAAATAACGAGACGTACAAAATGTGTGTATCCGAAATTGGCATTTGTAAATATCACTTTTATTTTTCCGATAAAATGTATCTTTTTACACATGGTTTGGTAATCGAGATAAAATTGTTGACATAAAACAAGAAGATTTGTTCGATGTTGAAAATTATTTCGCGTCATTATTTAAGTGTCAAAGCTTAAAAAGAGCCAAAGATTCTCTCTTATTAATTTTGCAATCTTTAAAGTCACATTTTTCTCCTGAAAACAGAACATCGTATCAAAATATTTTATTCTGTATTATCGGTTTAATCATCTTCTTGTCAGTTGTACCACAATTTCGGACACACTCTGTACATCGTCGTATAACGATAAATATCTATTAAACTTCTAATCAAAGAATATAGAGTCTTCGGAATCTTTTTAAAATATTTAGAATATATAATTTAAAAAAATAAAATAAAAAAGATAAAGATAATAAATATATAAAATAAAGATGAAAATTCAAATAGTGACGACGGCTTCGTTCACAAGCAATTTCGCGAGGTTATTAAAACTCGATTAATCACGGAGAGAATATTAACGAAGAGTATCACGTCTGTGAGAACGGACGCCGCGACGTCGGCGACGTGCCGAGTGCCACTGCGAGGAGACACGCATTTCGCACTGCGGTTCGAGAGGCAAAGCAAAAAAAAAAAATCTAATCCATATATCGTTGCCGGCGTGAAAAACAAATGCAACTTAATCCCACCGCAATGCATGTCACTCTCGTCCCGTCGCGTTCCATTCGCCGCGTCGCGCGTGCGGTTTTACGCCAGACACACGAGTTTATTTTAAATACGTCGCTCTTTCTCTCTCTCTCTCTTTATTTCTCTTTCTGCCTTCTCGCGGGTCACCTTTCCTATGAAGAAACCGTTTGTACACTAGTCGGAATGAGCGACGATCATTGCGACGATCATTGCGACAGCGAGAGTATATTTTATAAATATTTCATTAGCCTTTTTATTAAATTTCCTCTTGCAATATTCTAATAAAAAGTTATTCTTGAAATGTATTTTTATTTCTAATTTCTCTAAAATTAAAAATATAAAATTAAATATATTTAAAAATATATTTTTATTATATTTTATTAACTTTTTATTAACTTTCAATTAATTTTAATTACAATTATATACGATCAAACTTTCTTTAATATTTCATTTTTTTTTAAATAATTATGGACTGAAAACTCTATTGAAATAATGAACGATCGATTATTGCAACAGCGAGAGAATGCCATTATAAATATTTTATCTTTTACTAAATCATCTTTCTCTACGCTTCTCTAAATTTAGCTTTGCTTTTCTCCAAATATAACACATTTATTATTTATTATCGATTCTCATATTAATCTTTATTGCAATTGATGTATGATTAAACTTTTTACTTAATATTTTGTGAAGATATTTTTTAATAATTATGAATAGAAAAATGTTGAGAGCGTCGAATAATTATTCGACGCTCGCGGACCATGTTTTTTTATCGTAACGCATAACGTATTAATTTATTCGAGCGTTATCTGGAAATAAATATAAAATACCCGATCGCGAAGCGTACGGTGCACACGCGT
>NW_021850877.1:534314-534689 GCF_003651465.1 Formica exsecta
TCGTGTATTTACACAGCGGCAATTAAACGGCACTTCGACGCCGTTTGCACGGCGAGTGCAATAAATGTGCCGTCACGTGGGAAACGATTGCGTTGTAATACGTGGCTTATCATCGGCGTCGGTGTGTTTATCCGTTCGATGAGAAAAGTGAATTTAACGGCTTATTTAATTTTTATTTGTATTGTCGCGTGCACCCACGCGAGGTGTCGAGTTACATAAGTCTCTCCTCCTCCTCTTTTTCCCCTTCTCTCTCTCTTATATTTTACGATTCAATTGATTGGATTAATTTTCGCGCGATTAATCTTTCTCTTCGCGTTAATGTTTCGATTAGAGAAGTAAGTTGCTGAATCAAGCGCATATGTACATATGTATATA
>NW_021850877.1:534884-536483 GCF_003651465.1 Formica exsecta
ACACACACACACACACACACACACACGCACGCACGCACGCACGCACGCACACACACACACACATTATATATTACATATGACATATGACATATGACATATGACATATGACATATGACATATGACTATACATTGAATGCATCTACAATGTACATATGTATGTATATATATATATATATATATATATATATATACATATATATTTGGAACGCCAAGAAAATTACGGAGCGGAGATGAGAGGAAAATGAAGGATGCGATTCGCGCGCGACGGATGGATGGATTGAAATTATCAGCCGAGGATGTCGTCGAGAGGATTTTCCAGGCCTTGAAGAAAATTCCGACGGAATACACGAGCTTGTGTCGATATTGGACGTGGCGCGCGCGATTGGATCAAAACTCAATTTCGTGCCTCGACTTGTAACGCGGTGATCTCGTTACAGTCCTTTCCCGTTTTCCGATCCAGCGAATCCTCTCTTTCTCTCTCTCTCTCTCTCTGCCTTTACTTTTAATCATCGCTCGTGAAACAGCACATATGTAGAAAGAGAAAGAGAGAAAGAGAAAAAGAGACAAGTTAGTCCGAAAAAGCACCCAACAAAAGAATTGAGGGCCGAAAAATATCAAAGAGACGGAAAATATAGAAATGATACATCTTTGTAAAGTTAACATTCCACACAGAATTTCAATACAATTGATAAAGAATTTTCTGGTTTTCTTTTCCGGATAATCCAGCTTCGAGGTTCGCGGGAAACCATTGTCGGAGAAAGCGAATCCTATACTCGACTTAAAAAGTTGACACGCAATACTCTACGCAACGGGTCAATAAGTGGTATACATTGTTGAGAGATGTGAAACCCGTGCTACATAATACCATGGCCAAGATCTTTCTCCCGCCTTAAATCTGTGTGTGTGTGTGTGTGTGATTGTATCGATATGAGATCATTCTTCCGGAGATTTCGCTGCGTGAAATTCGCAGAAAAAACTTTCCACGCGCAGAAACACGATTGGTTTCCTATTACACCGTGCCGCCCTTTGGCATCTCTCCGAAGAATTCAAAGACCCTTTCATGATCTTTTAAATCAAGGTCTTCCGAGATCGGGGTTACGTAAGAAAAAAAAGAGAGATGATATTATTATTAAATCTTGTCTTTCGAATTTAGTAAGATCTTAATAAAAATAAAGTTAAAAATAAAGAGATAAACGAGTCTCAAAGAGAAGAAATGATTTTTTCCTTTTAGAACGCGCGGGGAAAGCGATACGAAAGATATGATATCGACGCGAAACAAGCAGAAAAGAAACCGGCGATTGCACGAGAAAACTCGCATCGAAGAGCGCGATGTCATCTCATTGTAAGTGTCTCGCTCTATTTCGCATCGAGAGACGCGCCGAATCCCTCAAAGTCCGTTATATAAAAAGAGCCTTATACCACCTTATAAAGGGCTAATCCGCCCTTTCGGAAAGAGGCGAGCCTTCGCCTCTCGTCGAGTACCGTCCCATGGGCGCTATTAAAAATAAAACGAGAAAAACCGAAAAGAGAGAGAGACGGGAAAAAAGAAAAGCTGCAACCAACGGAGCAAAGGAGAGGAAAGGGAAGGGAAGGGAAAGA
>NW_021850877.1:536829-604054 GCF_003651465.1 Formica exsecta
GGAAAGAGGGATGTTACCTAACGTTGGTTTTTTAACGGGAAGAGAGGCCCTCCTCGCTCTCCAACGAATCCGTCCGCAGCGCACTCCATCTCCCCCCTTTTAACGACCATCTCTTTGTTAGCGCTCTCTGTCTCTCGAGAGGTTTAGATTTCGCGATAATTAGCGAGTGAATCGTGTTACTCCGATTACGAGGTTCTCTCGACACCATACCTTTGCGTATCGTCGCTTTTAAAACCGTCAGTGGTTAAAAATATATGATCTTCTTATATTTATATATGATGGAATTTTGCAAGAGTCCCGAGATTTCTTTCTCACACGCCGGAGAGGAGTTTACGGCCGTCAATTTTAACGTCGCGATCATGCAGTTAATCTCGAAATCTCTGACTGATATTAATAATTCGCAACGGCGACGAGAGACGCGAGACCTTGACGTCGCCAGTTATGATATTGGCGTATCGATCGTCAAGATTCATCAAATTTACAGCGACTCCGAAAATAATTCGGAGTTTAACGCGAAGGTCTGCCTGCGTCGCGCATTTTGTTAGTTTTGATTTCGAGAAAAAAATATCAATAACGATGATATGATGTTAAAAAAATATCCTCTCGTCATTTAACGCACTTTAAAATTGTTCGTGATCGTTATCATAATTATGTATCATATTAATCTAATTGATACAAGAGTAAAAAATTGTAATTATTTTCATTTAGTCTCATTTTTCAAGCAGAAATATGAGAAAAGCAAAGATTGATTCTGTAATTTGCTATAGACAATCGTCGATGACGCGTCGATAAAACGAAAATTTCCAGTGCAACGGCGGCAAATATATTCTCCTTTTCCTTTGCTGGTCAGAAGGAGAGAAGCGTAAATAACGATAACTGGCCGGGACGATTTCGAGATTTATCGCGGCCGAGTCGAACCGTGAGGCGAGATAAACGAGGCTACAAGAGCAAGCTGCCGCGCGTAACGAAATTACGAGTGCGGATCGCGCGTAAAAATGGCCGGCCGTGAAAATGCCTTCGCCGCAAAATGCTGTTCGAGGATTGGCGATCGGTCAATTTTCACGCAGGATGCACGGATAAAAAAAAAAAAGAAGTCGAAGACAGCAAAAGATACAATTATAAATAGATATAACATATCGTGGAACTTTTTAATATTTTTTAATGTCTTTTGCCTCTGGTTCTCTCTTATATGATTTCGCGATAATTAGCGAGTGAATCGTGTTACTCCGATTACGAGGTTCTCTCGACACCGTACCTTTGCGTATCGTCGCTTTTAAAACCGTCAATGGTTAAAAATATATGATCTTCTTATATTTATATGATGGAATTTTGCAAGAGTCCCGAGATTTCTTTCTCACACGCCGGAGAGGAGTTTACGGCCGTCAATTTTAACGTCGCGATCATGCAGTTAATCTCGAAATCTCTGACTGATATTAATAATTCGCAACGGCGACGAGAGACGCGAGACCTTGACGTCGCCAGTTATGATATTGGCGTATCGATCGTCAAGATTCATCAAATTTACAGCGACTCCGAAAATAATTCGGAGTTTAACGCGAAGGTCTGCCTGCGTCGCGCATTTTGTTAGTTTTGATTTCGAGAAAAAAATATCAATAACGATGATATGATGTTAAAAAAATATCCTCTCGTCATTTAACGCACTTTAAAATTTTTCGTGATCGTTATCATAATTATGTATCATATTAATCTAATTGATACAAGAGTAAAAAATTGTAATTATTTTCATTTAGTCTCATTTTTCAAGCAGAAATATGAGAAAAGCAAAGATTGATTCTGTAATTTGCTATAGACAATCGTCGATGACGCGTCGATAAAACGAAAATTTCCAGTGCAACGGCGGCAAATATATTCTCCTTTTCCTTTGCTGGTCAGAAGGAGAGAAGCGTAAATAACGATAACTGGCCGGGACGATTTCGAGATTTATCGCGGCCGAGTCGAACCGTGAGGCGAGATAAACGAGGCTACAAGAGCAAGCTGCCGCGCGTAACGAAATTACGAGTGCGGATCGCGCGTAAAAATGGCCGGCCGTGAAAATGCCTTCGCCGCAAAATGCTGTTCGAGGATTGGCGATCGGTCAATTTTCACGCAGGATGCACGGATAAAAAAAAAAAAGAAGTCGAAGACAGCAAAAGATACAATTATAAATAGATATAACATATCGTGGAACTTTTTAATATTTTTTAATGTCTTTTTCCTCTGGTTCTCTCTTATATGATCTGTCTCTGCTCCTTTTGTAAAATAACTCGAGTACGGTACGGATAAACGAGTCGAGGTATCGATTCGAGCGAGCACAGTATTCCTTTCAGAGAAGTCTTTCGCAGAAATTTCCTCCCGCTATGTTTACGTATCTTCGTCGCGTGCAAACAAGCTCACGTAAGTCGTTGCATCTATTATCAGTTTAACTTAGACGTCGCAGTTGAGGAAATCTGAAAATTGTCACGAAAATATCGGCGGAAATTTTCGTGACAAAGTTCCGTTATAAATCATTTATCGAGTCTAATATTTCGTATAATATTTCGAAATGACAAGTTGGACAGCTGCTATCAATGATATCCGCGATATTAATTTTTTTACCAAGCATTTTCGCTAATATAATTTTGTTATCGCATCTAAATTTTGTAATACGACGCCGTTAAATTTTCACAAACTTTTCCGAAATCAATTACTTTCATTCCTGTATATCGAGTGAGACTTCTCTCCGGAGATTCCTCTCGCGATAGACGACGCCGTTAAATTTTCCAAAATCAATTACTTTCATTCCTGTATATCGAGTGAGACTTCTCTCCGGAGATTCCTCTCGCGATAAAAAAGCTATTCGAAGAAAGAGTATTGTTATTCATAAAAAAAAGAAATATATCGCCTAGAGAGGAAATTTATTCGTAAAGTAAATCGTCGACAGGAACTCAGGCGGTGGAAAGACAAAAAAGATATCGAGAAACGAAGCCACGGTTTTTACTGGAACCAACGATCACTCGCTTCTTTATTCCTTCGCATTATATTCCGTAACGGAACGAAATTTCACGTTTACGACTACGTTCGCTTTCGTTCACGGAAATCTGTTGCATTACGGGAATGGATGCAGCCTGTATTCGTCGCACGCGAACCGACTGTATTTTACGTGATAGTAGAAAGGCATAGCCGCGGGGGAGAAGAGAAACGGAGACAATAAAGGGGGGTATGCGACGGGGGATTATAGAGGAGAGAAAAACGGAAGGGGGCGAGAGAGAAATGCCGATAAACGGAGTCTGCAAACGCTGGAAGGAGTATAGTCGTCGTATAATGAAAAGGGAGAGAAGAAACGAAAGAACCCGATCGCGGTTGTAGTGTGACTCACTTGCCATAAAACGCGAGAGGGGAGAGGGGCAGGGAACCAGCCCTCCGTTCGCTCGGGGCCAACCCTCGGGGTATCGTCGAGGGGTCTGCATCGACGAAATCGACTTTCCTTTCCCTTCTGTTATCAGTCCGAGAAACACACAATCTCTTTTCGCGGCCGCCTTGCGTGAAACGCCAAACTGTATACCCCGGAAAATCAGGTCATCGAGCTTCCTGACGTCAATCCGATAATTGTCCGAAGCGTGAAGATTCGGCCTTCACGTCCACATGAATAGCGCGTTTTGTTATTTCATCTCTCCCTCCAGAGAGAGCTTACTTTATGTAGAAAAAAAAATCTTTTTTCTACGCTCGCGTAATCTCACCTTTTTTTTAGATAAAATAAAGACAAAAATTATCTCCCTAAATATCACACGTATACATTACTTGGGGAAAAGGCTAATGAAACTTTGCGTGTGAACACGTGCGACAAAGTTCTTAGGGGCAAGAGTGAGAATATAACGAGGTTACAAAAGTGTGCTGTAATGAATGCCAACGAGTCGGGAAATATTGTTTCATCTTTCTCTCTCTTTTCGCGGAAGAGAAAGAGAGAGAGAGAGAGAGAATTGCGGTTCCGTCGGGTTTACTCTCTTAATTTGTTTGTAGAACGCGCGCACGCATTCTCCTCCTCGTCTCACCCCTCGTCGAGCTCCTCGACTCGGCGAATCTCGCTTACAAAACGCACCTATATACGAGACTAGATACCTTACGCGTATCGCGTGGCTCTCTCTTCGTACGGGAATAAAATATGAAAAGATAAATAAACGCGCACGCGCGCGCACGAGTCGAATGATCGCCATAAAACACGCGGCGACGACGCATTCGACACGGCAATAAATTATTGCTCGTTAACGAATCGATGTTACTCTCCCCGGGGTGATAATTAACGACGTAAAGGCAATTATTATCGCGCGGGGGACCGGCGGTTAATTATAAATCATCCCCGTTCCAATCGCGCAGATGTTGCCCGCGACCTCGAGACCGAGGATTTATCTCGGGACAATCGAGCGCGAGATTCGTTAACGCCGCCAACAACGGCGCGGTAATTTCTTGGAAGATCTCATCATTTTATCGTACCACACGGTAAAACTAGATCGCCGACGATAAATCTCGTTCGCGGGATTAAAGCCTGAGCGGGCACTCATTCTGCCTCCCCCCAGCCTCTCCAGCTTCCCCCCATCATCTCTCTCTCTCTCTCTCTCTCTCTCTCGCGAACACGCATCTTAATTCAATTTTCTTTGAATGAATTCTCTCGCGTGATTCGTTAAAAAAACATGGACCACAAATGCAATTGTCGTAATTCTCGACTTTCGACGAAGAATCACTGAATCTAAGTTTATCCGGCGTGTTGTGTGACTTTAGACAGATTGATTTCTTTTTAGAAAGTACTAACAATTATCGCCATTTTTATCTCTTAGTCGCATTCCGTTAAAAAAATATGATATAATAAAAATATATAACATAATAAAAAATAAATCATTTTTAAATTAAATTTTAAAAAAGCTTTTTGCGATATTTAAAAAGTCATCTGTTTTTGTTTGCAGATACGAATCGGTACATGGTAAAAAGCGCGTTTAAATAAAAGAGAATAAAGTACCGTCGAGTTCTCTCGCTCGCCTTTTACGCATATAAATGCAGTTTGCGTAGCTTATAACGTAGAGCGAGAAAGCCGGAATCCGTGTGTAAACATTCTACGCGTATAATACGTACGGAGACTGTGCCGGACGTAATTTTACCTACGTAAGTTACCTGCGGCAGAAAGCTACGTAAGAACCGTTGTGGGCGGCAGGAGCAAAATGGACTGTAATGTTCGACGAACGCAATAAAAGGTGCACCTAAAGCTTCATTGGAAGGGAATAAAAGGTAGCGCGAGTTCACGGGAGAAGAAACGCGCGCGTCGTGCTAGGAACGCAATATCGAGGTCTTGCGAAGCGGAGCCCCTTCGCGAAGGGGGGAAAAAAAAAAACAACGGGGGAGAAACATATCGAGACATGGATAACGATGGAAATGGCGAGCGAGGAAGAAAATAGAACGTAAAACGACGTAACAAAACGTTCCTCGGTAGAATCTAATTTACGGACTGGAAAACAAAAGAGGGGTGTCACGTAACTTCGAAGGCTTTATAATTCTATCGAATAAGGAGAGCGTTTCTCGAGTTGCAAATTTTACGAAACACAAATGGCTACTCGATAATTCGACATGAGAAAATTGTTTTTAGTTGAGAAAAATCGACAGAGACGGAAGGGAACGAAGTAAAGTTAATACAGTTCGCGTCTACTATCGTTCGCGGGAGCTTTCCTCGTCGTCGTAAATTATCGCAAACTTATTATTATTGGACGCGCGTTCGCGTTCTATTACCGCGGCTATCCCGCCAGTTTAGTTTGCTCAGCAAAGTTTACTGACGCAGGATAAAAAGAAATATAGAGAGACGCCGCGCGCGCCAACCAGCCGGCCGTCTCTCTCGGGAGTCGGTGAACTCTCGTCGTATTCACGGTAGAAATGAGAGAGAAACAATTCTAATTAATTGAAGAAATAATTAAAACGTACGTGCCAACGGCAGGCGCGGTCACGTCAACGAGCGCGAGATCTCCTTCCGCTCGCGCGCGCGATGTCAGCCACCGCGAAAGAATTTTCACATAAAATATATTCATACTTGTATTTGGAAAAATTCAACGCGACTGGATTATATACTACTCATTATCTCAACATTTTTATTCAGCAGAAATGGATTCTGCAAAGAGTCCAAGAGGTGGTGAAGAAAACGAACAAGTAATAATTTCAAAAATTTCGTTCGAGTTTTTCAGCATTACTTTTTATCGCACTTGATCATCTAAAAAAAGAAATAAATCGTAAATCGCGTATCATGAACGCGATCGATAGCAACCGGAACATCGAGATAAAACCACTTTATCTTGAGTGGATTTTACATCTCGGTGAATCAGGCTCATTCGCGGTATTTCTATCTTACAGATATTGTTTCTCCTTTCTTTATTCTTGACTTACCTGTCGATGTATCCATCGCCGTCGCCGTCGCATGCCTGGAACAGCTTCCGGACGCGTTCCTCGTCGCAAATGGAGCCCGTCTCGCTTTCGGCATCCGCGGTCTGCGACATCTTCTCACTGGGGCTTGGCCTCGGCCGTCTCGCAACGAACGGTCGTCATCGGTATTGCCGCCGATCGGTGCCACCCGCCGTCGCACGCCACGCGCCTCATTTGCGCCCCGATTGCTCGCCGCGTGCCGCCGAATCTCAATTCGCGGCGCCTCGCGCCCGCGCGGAGAGATCGATGCTCTCGCGGTCGCCGCCGACGCGCGTCTATCTCGCGACACGCGACGACGCGTGCCGCACGCACGATAAATGTCCAGGCATCGTCGCGAACTTCACGCCAAAGTGCGCCCCGGCGTCAAGACGCGACGCCCTCTCTCCGAAATCCTGTAAGAGATATTACGAGATATGTCCCTTTCGCGCCACTTTTTTCTCACATAAATATTTTTAATTAATCCTACAGTTGTTTACGAAAAAGATTCTTCGACCTCTATTATGGCCGTGAGATGTGAGAATATTATTCATTATACTCTGTCACAGTATTATTCAAAATTTGTCGCGTTACATGAGAAAATAATTCGAGCTTGAAATGCTGGATTCAAATTTTTTATCAAAAAAATTTCGATAGCTGTCACAAAATAATCGAACAAATTATTACGAATGGCGATATCGTTCGTTATCACTCACCTCGCCGCTGCAACCCCGATTGACCCTGTTTCTCCCCCGACGAGAGTGGAAGTCGCGCCACTCGCGGAATCGGACATTCGATCGAACGGCTCAGCGCGATGTGTCAACAGCACGCGGGACTCGGGTCGACGACGGATCCGTAGGTCGCGAGGAACATTCCGGATTCGTTGTATATACGCGGTAGTCGAAGAAAGGGAAAGGACGGCTATCGCGGTACGCGTTCCATCCTCGTGTCATCGGCGCCTATCTCGTCGCCGGAATTCCGAGGACGATACTCCCCTATCTCTTTCCACCCTCTCACTCTCTCTCTCTCTCGTCCGCGCGGACGGAATTCGTTCGTCGACACGGTAGGCGCCGCCGCCGTTCTATTTTTGGACGCGCTCGGCGGATGCCACCCGCGATCTGGCTCCGACCGTGTGCGCGGGATATAAACAGATCCGTCAACGGAATCGCGCCGATGCTCACCCGTGTGTACGTCGTTTCGCACGATTCGGTTTTCTCGCGGTAAAGATCGGTGACGAACGATCGTCCGGCGATTACTCGATTCGCATCACGGTCCAGCAATGCCCGATGATTCTCTCACTCACCGAAAACTTCACTGCGTCCGCCGTCGCCGCGATGTCAACGAGTCACTAACCTAACCCTAACCTCCAAACCGGAGCCGCGACTTATCATACTCCCGACTGTGACCGATAAAAACTATCGATTGAGTTCGTCGCGGTCGAAAAACTCCGGCCGGCTGATCGCGACGCCATCTCTCGTGTCGCGATAAAGTTACATTGGTTAAGAGAAGCTGCGTCGATAAGTACGGGTAAGGTCGGTAAATGACTGATAATAGTGAACGAAGTAACACTACGAAACATAAATATGAAAAAAGAAAAAAAAAAGCTATTCTGCACGTATATACAAATATGTAAGGTATATTCTTTTTAATTTAATAACTATTTTTAATTCTCCGTCTATCGAATATCTCGAATCTCTTAAAAGGCGCCATGCTCTATATTCGTTTATTTCCCCTATGTACTAAAATAACAGATTCATTATAGCAAAAATTTGACACAAATTGCATATAACATATGAATAACATGCTAAAATATAATACTGCATAATGCAGCAGACATCTCTTTTTTTTTTTTTGTTACATAACAATAAAAATATGACGGTTGAATCGATGACGATTCGGCAATAATCCAACATTTATTAAGCCACATTAGTCAGCGGCTTCAAGTTTCTCGTTTAATATAGGCAAGAGCTTCTTCAGCTTCGCAACTTCGTGGCTGAAACCCCACATAATGCATTTTGTATGCTCCGCGGTGGGCAAACCTCGAAATTTAGCGTCCGTATCGAACCATTGGATGTGGTTCTTTTTTATGCGATCTACCAACTCTCGTAGGTGCTCGTTCCTCTTCACATCCCACGTAACATCCGATTGCGGAACTCGGACAGATCTGAGTTTCTTATAATCGCCGTCCGCCTCTTCGTAGACTCTGTAAAATCGAATGCAAACGAAATATTTTATCGATAAATTTTAAAATTTCTCATATCTTTTTATCTTTCAATAATTTTCTTATCGATCGGAATGAGACTCACTCGAGGAAACCGTTGTCTTCGATATCGTATCGTTCGGCTAAAGGTTTAAAGGCCCGCACAATGTCAATTGCCAGATAATTAAAATTCTCCTTCGACCGGCCGTTTACATTATAATCGGTGATCCAGTTCTCAAAGACCTCCACTGCTTCCGTCATATTCTTGATTTTCTGCTTGTCCTTCGTGCACGATATCACTCTCTCGGCTCGCTTTACCAGGCCGCTTATCGCATAGAACTGATACGACATGTCTCTGCCCTCCAAAGACTTGATGCTCTGCAAAGCTTTCTCCTTGTCCTTAAAACTTAGCGCGCTCTCCGATTTTTCGTTCCGCTGATTCTCCTCAGCTTCCGATGAACGTTTCGCCAACTTTTTCTCCGACTCGCTATCGCTGCTCGACGAGCTATCGTGAGCTCTCTTAGTGCCTCGCTCTTCTTCTTCGATGTCCATATCATTATTGTCCTCGCCGAATTTTTCGCGTACCTGAGTCACCAATTTTTTCAACTTTGCAGGATCGGGACTGTACGCGAGTACGATGCATCGCGTGTGCTCCTTCGTTGGCAGACCCCGAAGATCTCCCACGTCCGTCTCATACCATTGAATGTGCTCGTCCTTGATCTTTCCGATAATCTCTCTCAAACGCCTGTTCCTCTCAATATCCCACGTGATGTCTCCGCCAGACACTTTCGCCGCCCGCAGGCTCTTGTAGTCACCCTTCTCAGTCTTGTACGCCCTAACGTGAAAATCTATATCAGCTCATTGAATCGTCTCGAGTCTTCATCGTAAAAAATGCGCTGATTATTGGGTTCTTACCTGAAAAACTCGTCGTTCCACACGTCGTACTTCTTTGCGAGACCGCGGAAGGCCTTAATCGTTTCGATCGGCAAGTATGCAAGATTCTCTTTTCCTCGATTATTCACTTTGTAATCCGTCAGCCAATCCTCAAAGATTTTCAGGGAGTCTCGCAGATTCGCTAGTTTCTCTTCGTCTCGCGTTATCTGCAACGTTCTTTTTGTGCGACTGACGAAGCTTGTGATTACGTGATACTGATAACTGATGTCGCGGCCGTCCAGAATCTTCAGCGTGTCCAACGCTTTCTGTTTGTCCTTGAAACCCATCCCTCCTGCTATTTCCTCCTGCTCGGCGGGTTTGGTCTTTGCCATTTTCATCTATGCGGAAAAATCGTCTTCAACTAAATTCTAATTTTCAACCGATGTGATATAAATATCATATAAAATAAAAGATATAAATATGTCGCAAATATATATATGCACGAGCATGTAAACATTAATTGATCGATTTTGGAGTAACATGATTATGCGAGTTTGTGTGCTGTTAATCGCTTCCGATTATCACCGATTGGAATTCAATAAGAGCATGGAAATGATGTATTATGCGTTTAACGGCATTTGACTTTGACATTGTGCAAAATTAAGTTTTCGGAAAACTAGCAACGTTCATGAAGCAATCGATTCAAAACGGCGCACCCAATCATCAGGAGAGGACACACTGGGAGGCGGGGAAACAGTCACTCAGAATGCGAAGCGCGTATGTCAGTTTTATCGTTGACGTAGTCCTCGGAATTATGGAAGCTACGTGGAAAGGATCAATACCTACTCGGCAATGGTTTAATCGTTATATTTGGCAATCTTAGGAAGTGCGACATTCTTTGGTGCGTTACTCGATTAAACGTTCATTGTTAAAATTTCAGCTGCGTAATATTTTTCGAACCGCGAATTTCGTTTCGAATATTACTCTTGACACATGTACTTAACGACATTATTTCGTCAGTTATTATATTAAAATATATAATTGAAATTTATATATTAAAATTAATAAAATACCGAGAAAACAATTAAAAAAGATACTTACGGACATGCAATTTTTTGAATATAGCTCTAATTACATAAATTAATTACACAGTATTATTTCAAATTGTGCACTTTAGCCACTGATTGTCATCAGTATTATCAATCGTATGAATCTCGGAAGATGTTGACGTTGCCGCTGCCACTCGTAAAGTGTTTCTAGTAGCTTTTGGATCGCAAGGTTGACGAGCCGGCTTAAGTCATCGGTTATACTTATTCAGCGAAACTGTCGCGTGCTAGGAAAGAGGACGGCCGACGGTGTGAGCGAGGGAAAGTGAGAGGTCGATATAAACATGTTCGATTCATATGTCAGAGCCCGAAATACACGAGCAATCGCGCACTTACGTCATATGCGCATCGACGAGAATGCGTGAAGATGATTTATCCTTGTGATCTAATATTTATTGACTTTTTCGGATTACGAGCTCGTATTTTGCAACGCGCGATGTTATTTTCCACAGCTGCGAATGTACGTCTAAGTTTATCTTTTTGCAATTTTATTTGTCAGTTTTTATTCTTGGATATTAAAATGAAAAGATATTTTGGGATAGTGCTGCTGTTTCGAAGTCACATTAGTCTAATTTATGGAAATCCGTGAATTGTTAATGCATGTCGAGCTGTAAGTAAAAAAAACAAAACAAGTCATATAAGTTGTATTTCTGATAATCGTCCTATTGAGATAAAGATTTATTTTATATTTATAAAATAAATTACAACCGCGATAAACTACTAGAACACGCGCATAATAACGATCGGAGATAACGCTTAGACGCGAATCGGAATTCGCTTTAAAACAAATTTATTAGTCTATCTCCGATGATAATTTAGCGCATAAAAATAAGTAATATTTACAAGATACCACACATATACGTTCAGACGATTCGCAGCTTTGCTCCGTCTCGAGGAACGTCAAATAGGATTCGACGGGAGATCTCCCTTTGAATAATATGCAAACAACAGATTCGATCACATTTATTTAACAGACGCAGCTTCCGACACCAAGACACGTGTACGGCGCTTGCTCAATTTTCGAGCTCGCCGCGCCGTCCAGTATCGAGGATTGTGCGGAAGCGGTTGTGGCCGGTAATTGCGATCTCTGCACGCTTTCATAGGGTATCGATGCACCCTCCCGATCTCTGCCGGTACTCTCCTCCGTTTCCTGGGTATACGAGTCCCTCGGTGGGGCTTCCTGCGTCTTCGAATCGAAAGCCGGCTCGTGCGACAACCGACTGTAGTTCAGAAAAGTCTCTGTATAGCTCGGGGGATGATGGTGGTGATGATGGTGATTGCTACCGTATTGATGAGGATAATGGGGATGATATCTACTCGGTGGCGTTTTGAAGCCCTCGTTACCGCCGAGATATTGATGCAAATGATGAAGACTAGAAGGTCCATACACTATAAATAAAATATAACAGTTGCATATATATGTATGTTATAGATTTTAATAGCCGAAAAGTAACACGTTAACGAAGCGTGATATTTTGTCTAACCTGCGGCGGTATTTGAATACATGGCGAAAACCGCGTCGCTATATCCCGCGGCAGGATGCTTCATCAAATCTGGAACTTCGTTCCCGCCCGCCCCTTTCCCGGCCGTTGCGTGACTTCGTACCATATTACTCGGAACTTCTCCGCTAATCCCCGAAGACGCTCCGGTCCCGTACGCCATATTGAAGAGCGCTTCCGGATCGCAGACAAACTTATACACGTATCGCTCGCCGGCGACCTTTTGCATTATGCCTTTCTCGTAGTAATATCTCAACGAACGACTCAATTTGTCATAATTCATGGCCGGTCTGTTTTTCTGGACGCCCCACCTACGTGCCACCTGCCAAAAGAAAATATAATGGGAATAATTTCTATTAAAATTTCGGAATATTTCTCCATCTAAATATTATATTTTAATGTATCTTTTTATTTAATTGAAGATTAGAAAATATAGTTAATGAAACTATAAAAACTGGAAATTGTAAATAAGTATATAAAGTATTCCTCGACTACTTTTTCTACGAACCTCTTCCGGCTCAATCAGCTTAAACTCCATCCCGCGCCCGGTCCACGCGATGCAAGGCGCATTCGCAGGATCGTCGAGCAAGGCTACGAGGAACTGCCACAATTGCAGTGAGCCACGTCGTTGTTGCTGATAACCGACGGCAACATCGCTCCAGGTGGGCACACCGGTAGCCGACGACGGCCTCTTGTTAACGTGATCTGGATTCCAGGTTGAAACTGGCGAAGCCTTTTTCTGATAACAACCATTTTGCCGTTCCCAGGAGTTTCTGGGATCTAACTGTGTACCCAGTTCTGTCCAGGTCGGCGTGCCGCTTCGTTTTGCGTAAACCTCGGAATTCCAGTTCTCTGGTCGCGGCAGGAAAGTTTCGGAGAAGGTCGATTGCCACTGGGAAGTCGAGGAAGAGGCGCTGGCTGGACGACTGGACGATGGTGACGAACCTCTGGGATGATCCCTCGTGACGTTCCCGTACTGTTGTTGACGTTGCTGATAAATTAAAGTGCTCGCTGTAACAAAATACAGCAAAACTGTAAAAATTGATATCATGTTGCAAATTTAATTTTAAATTAAAATAATGTGTAAAAAATATCTTGACATTTAATATATAGGATGTCTCCAAACCGATAAGACAATCAAAAAGAAAATAATTTCTCACAAAGAAATAGATTAAAAATAAAGAAGAAAATTTCTTTTATACGTGTCACGTGTTGTCAAATTCATCACGATAACGGCTACCAAGACATAAATAAAAAAGAATCCAACGTTCCATTCAATAAAGCAATTTAAAATTATTTGAGTAATTGAAAAAATTATGTGGAAAATATCACTTTTAATTTTTTAGTATTTTTTATGTATTTATATTTTGATAACCAGACGGAAACTCAACAGCATATGACAAGATAGTTAAGCTTATTCAAGCTTTAAAAAAGCGTAAATGTTATTAAATTCTCAATTTTTAAAATTGTTTTTTTCGAAAGCGATTTTTCTTCGTGTAAGAAAAAAATTACATTTTTTATTCACTCATTATCTCTTTTTCAATTGTATTATCAATTCAAAGATACTCTATATCCGTATAATAACCATATCTGATCTTGACGATTAATAATTCCTATTATTTTGCACGAATAAAACTATAAAAATCCAAAAATGACATAATGAACAATCTCCATTGAGAAAAGAAAATTTATGCTTTACCGTATACGAGAAACTTCGTATTCCCGTAATCATAATAAGAAGGCGTCATGATGCAGAGAGGTGCGGGAAGAGCACGGGATTATCCACGGGCGTTTTTCTCCACGTAGAGGAGGAGAACGAGGATGAGAGCAAGGAGAGGGATCGAGGAAGAAATTCTCGAGCGAACAAAAAAAGAGCGCTCTCCCCGTATTACCGATTGCACTCACGCGCCGGGCCGGTTGAAGCGCTCTCGTCACACAAATATCGGCAGGAAATTGGTGGATATTCAAAGCCCAGCGGGGACTGGAGCCCGCCCGCGGATAGCGCGCGTTGGTGCCCCCTGAAATATCGAAAGCCGAGCCGAGAGCTCGCGCGATATGTATATTAATCGGGCCGCGCTTCTCTCTCTTTCTCTCGGGGGCTGCCGCCGCGGCTGCCGCCATCCCCTATCGACGACGCGGTACCGAAAGAGCCATTCTCGGGCCGTAATCCGGTTACGCTCCAAGTCGCGCATGGGGAATATTGAAAAATTGAGAAGCCGCGCAAGCGGTCAGAGAGAGCGACGATAAAACGTTGTTGCAACGACGTCGCGATGCATCCGACGTTCGAGGATGAGTGTCATCGGAAGGGCCAAAAATTTTTGAGACAACAACGCGATGCAACCATGAATAACGATTCCCGGAATCTTTTTTCGAAAACGGAGAAAGACACGATGGATTTAATAAAATCATATTAACGGAGAAAAATTATACGCGGATTAAATGTTTCCCCGAGAAGGTTTTATTCTCGCGGAAAGAAGCTGCATCGTCAGGAATTAATACTAAGTATATGCACATCCAAATTATTTGCTTTTCGCATTAAATCAGCTTTTGCAAGAGTTTCAATTCTTTTCATATATATGTAAAACGAAATGTTAAATCTCGGCAAAAAAGTTTGCTAGAAAAAAAATTAAATTATACTCGTTTTTTATTTCGGGCAAACGTAGGTCAAATCTCGGACGAGAATCTCGGAAGACAGCTGAAAGCTCTGGACCAATCTAGCACTCTCTCGAAAAGCGGACGGGGCGGCAGGGGATGACGAAAGGGGTTGACCTCAGCCTCGGCAGGCGAACGGGGTGAACCAGAGGCTTTGCGGGTGGTTTTAGATTAAAATTAATCGCGAGCTGATGAAACTGGTGGCGAGATACCACCGCCGAGGGAGGTCGTCGGAGAAGGGTTGAAATTCAGGACTGGCCATAGGGGGCGGCGGTACGCGTTGGACAGGGTGGGATCGGCTACGGAAAAGAGGATGGCTTCCACTCTCGTCCACTCTCAGACGAGGAGAAACGCGTTGTGTGCCGCCGCTCTATTCCTCTTTCACTTTGACTCTCCGACTCTCTCTCGCTTTTTCTCCTCTCTTCTGCCTCGCTGATCCTCGAATTCCGGCATAGTGCTCCGTTAATAATGCAAGCTCTATTTTCCAACCCACCTGACGAGCGGCGAAACCTGACGGGCTCGCCTTGTCCTTTGCCGAGCGAACGGAAAATACCCTTTTTTTGTTCTTTTCTTTTTTGCCATAGAAATATTTACCGCGACACAGATCAAAGATAGAAAACGCGAATTGAAGTTTCGTTCAACGCGAATTTTCCGCTGTGCGTAATATCGCGTGCACGGAAGAGTGATTCTGGCAGAATAGACCGTCGCTATCTGTAATCCTCGTAATCCTCTGCTCGTATTAATTAGTGGAACTGTGTAACCAATCGGTATCCATTAACCGGTTATTACTATTCCGCTCGTCGTATTGCACTCTGAATTGTTTGTCCCCTCTAAACGAGATAATCTCGAATATTGTATATTTTTCTCTAAACATTTTTCGATCATTCAAAATATTTAATTTTTGCGATTTTTCTTTTCACACGCGCAACTGTAATGATAAAAAAAGTTTACAAAATTTTATTCAATACTTTTTCGATAAGCCTGCATTTAAGAAAAGACTCGAAAATATTCCATTTCAAAATTTCCAATTTTCGCTTAAAATGCAAGACGACTTTCTCCTTTTGGTAAATAAATTGGATGATCGTAAGTAGATTGCGGGATATCGATACGAGCAAATGTATCCTATTATTAACCTAAACTACGTGTGAATAATTAAAACGGCTTAATGGTAGGGAGAATTACGCCAAGAGAGAAACATGAGCGTAATCCCAGGTGACTTGGTAGCATCGCGTATACAGAGTGTCGAGCCATGGATATAACCGTAACCGAGCTCCTAAAGGATTCGCGGCTCGTCGTGTATGTATGTATACGTGTGCGTGAATAAAGGAAGACTAATCGGTCTGATTACAAAGCATGAGCTTGCAACCCCTCACTGACTCTACCTTTTGTGGACGGGACGAGTGGTGGTAACAGTGTGTATCTTCTTTGATTCACATGGGCCTATTAGATAATGAACGTCGATAAAAAAAACCGTCATTATATCATTCTCGCTGAAATATTTTTTTGTGCAGTGTGGTTCGTGTTGTATATTTATTCTTGCTAATAAATATTTATGTACAATTTAACTATACATCAGCAATCTCTTTCTATACGCGTCACACACTTGGAGATATATATTTGTTACAATTTATATTAATAGCTTATAAAGAAAAAAATCTTTTTTATTATTTGAAGTTTTTTAATTCCTGTTTTCAAATGATAAAAATTCTAGACTAATTCGTAGTTGTAAGAAACATTGCTGATGCCGCATTGAAAATCTCTCTCTCTCTCTCTCTCTCTCTCTACACTGCGCGAGGCATGAGAGAATATTCGACTTACATTTTCCCCTGGGAAAACTAGTCTCGCTTTCTTTCTTTCTTTTAGCTTTTGTTGAAATCTGCAAGACGCTCTCGCCATAGCTTTCGACTTGAAAGCATCGTTTAATTATTCAATTACGCATGCTCAGTCATGCGTGAGCGGCTGCAATACATTAGTTGGGAGCCTCGCAACGATCACGGGAAATGTTACATTTTATGTTGCTTGTATTCTCTCTCTTTAATCAATATTCTTTGCAAAATAATATATAAAATATAAAATGTATAATAAATATAAGAAAAAACAATATAATCGATAAATATTTTATATATCCATCTTATCTTCTTGTAGATCTTAAAATTTTTATTATTATATATTTTTCAATAATCGCGAAAAGAGAAAGAGAAAAAGAATCGATATGAACAACAATTAAGAAAACGGCATGGATCGAACATTATCGTCGATGTAGCTATGAGACCCTCAAAGGGCTAATCGGAAGTCGACTCGATTAATGGAGAGCGGTACCCTCGTACCCCCGGTTATTTATGGATTCCATGGGGTGGAATAGTGCCACGTGGATTCTTTTGTGCAGAGATTTGTCACGGCGCGGATCCTCGTACGAAGATAGTAACTACTAGCGATTCGCGTTCTCATTCTCGACATTCGTCCGCGAAATCTAACGCGAATAAACGCATCCTTGCGTGAATCTCTTACCGTTTTGCGTGTCCTGAGACGTCGCGGATGATATGTTTGTCACGGGAAGCGGTTCCACGTAGCTTCGATCCGCCGGTTCTTCCTTCACGGCGACGTCCTTCGTGCTCTTACCAGCCGGTCCATTTATCTTTCGATTCCTACGAATAACACGCAAAATTTCATTCCACGCGTGCAATCGTAAACTTGCGTGACGATTCGCGTAAATTTTTTTTATTTGTAATATAAATGAAAATCTTCTCGAGCAATTGCAGTTACGTTGCATGCGCTTTAAATCGCATAAATATTGTAGAAAAATCCGTTAGATCAGTTTTTCGTCGAACTTACCCGAAACAACGATCCGATCTGAGCTCGAGAAAATCGTTATTTTGACTGTGCGCGACAGAAGATTGATACTGGGGATGATAATTGCCGTTGTCGCCATTTCTCGTGCCATTGCTAGACTCCTGCTTCACATTTGCACCTGATGCAAATAAAACGACTATATGTATAAATCGCGATTAATACATATTTTTCCATATTCAGATAATTCTTTTCATTGGAGGAAAAGTATAAAGGTCGACGTAGCATTCGATTAGTAAAAAATAGAGAGATATGTCGTTTTTATAATTCTATTCGACAATATCAATGTACGCGACTACGGAATGACTTCTGACGACATTTTTGCAGACACCCTGCCCACTGCATATCATTATCGTTTATCCAATGCGTGGCGCGCGCGATCGTTTTCTTCGGACGATTCATAGCCGAAGAACGACAGGGCGACGCCAGGACATAAGGGCGCGTGTCGTATCGGAAGTGAAGACGCATCGCTGCAACGACACGTGAGAGGGAAGGTGGGGTCTAATGGGGTGCCGACGATTTCGCGAGGGCGAGGGCTGCGCCCCCGATAAGTCAAACAGGCTCCCGGGCCGTGGGAAGCATAAGTCACAAGCCTCCGGCGATAATTGTATTTGTAAACATTGGAAATTTACTGATAGGAAGAAGCGCGGCCACGATAGATTCAATTATCTTGATATCGCGAGAAGAGAGATCTCGCAATAATTATCTTCGATGAGTAGACTTCGACGGACTCTCATTACGCAAGAGAGAAATGTAACATTTATTCAGGCACATGTCTTTGACGTCAAATAATTATTATCCTTATACATAGTTTCCGTCAAAAAAAGAAACATAAATCGAGAGAAATATTATCTTTTTTTTCACCGAGAGAATTCTTTATCAACTTTTTAATATAATATTATTCATACACACTGATAACGCTTCAACGAATCCATATTCAAAAACTGCGTACTCTAATATATCAAATAAAAAAACATATCGATGTTCTTGATGTTTTATATATAAGTACATATATAGATGAGCATCCTAAATATATCGCACAAGTTACATATAATATTACGCGAAGTTATATACATATATATACACGGCGCTTGGGAATCACATGTATGTGCGTGTGTGTATGTGTATGTATATAGACATTAGCTAGCCCCCGATTCCCTCTGGGTGTTTGCTCTCGCCCGGTTGAAATGTTCGACGATACGTTTGTTCAATGCTGCTCTCGACGCTGAATTACACGTATCGTTCCGTCGCGAATTTTGCGCGCGCGGAATAATGTAAACTGCGAGCCCCGCTCTCTTCTCATATGTTCAACGTCGAAGAGAAGTCGAATACGCGGCGGGATTCGATTTTCGTCTGTCTATTACAACAATTACGTCCGCCGTCGCGGAAAATAATATCGCGCAACCCGGTGTCGATAGCGACGTTAATAAGCGCGCGCGCGCGGCGATAACGAAGGAAAAAAATGAAGAAAAAAAAAAAAGAGAACGAGAGAATCGCCGCTGGCTTAATATAAAGTGCTTACTCGCGTAATCCGATATCGATGATCGCCGACAAACGCCCGTGTTGATTCTTCCCGCTCTCTATCTAAGCCACGCTAAAAAAAACTCTGCCCCGCGGGCACAACTTCTCGCCGATTTTTAATAAAGGACCAATATTGCACTTGGAGAGTTATATACATCGTGATTATGTAGCGCGCAAAAATGAAAAATATGCAGCGAAAAATTATTTCTCACGCGCAAAAAGACTGATGTGATCGTCGAACGGGAAAACCGCAACGCGCGTGGAAAGTGTCGGCGACTAATTAAAGATGCACGTGCGGTGTGTCACGCGTTACCCATTGATTGATTCGCCGATTGCGACGATTATATCGAGCGAGTTGAACGGAACATCCGATGAATTAATTCTTCCTCCTCTACGGTCGTTGTTCCCGATGATGTTCGATGACGCGATCTCCTCGGTCGTTGTTGATGATGTTCGATGACGCGATCTCCTCATTCTCGTTTCGGCTCGATTTTGCACGTATAGTATTTATATTTCGGCATAGTTGTTGGTCATAGGACCGTGTCGAGAAGATGCGATATCTCGAGGAGAGAGTCTAGACATCTGCGCGCGATAACAGATTTTCCAACCAATTTCGAGGCCGAATCGACGCGTGCGAAACATTTCCGCGCGCTGTACATGATTTCGCGGTGATTTCAGCGGAGATTGACATCCTCCAATCCCGTTTAGCGAATTTCCAAACCCGGATTTATTTATCCAGACGAATTACCAGATGTCGAGTATTGATGCGACGTGGCTAAATAATTTTGCGATTATCGAGAGAGAGATACGCGATTAGATAATAAGAAACCAACAGACGAAGAATAAACGCCAAGAGAATTGGCACTTACTTGACATCTGGTGAAACTCGGGTACGTACTGTTCGCTGTCTTCGGTTTCAGAGCTGCTACCTACGCACAAGAGACATTTCGTATTAATTCATTTGTGATAATTTGAGCAGGAATTAATAAAACTACTAGAATAAAAATTCTCTAATTCGCGAATATCTAACGAGAATTTCTATTTTCCATTCCGCAGCAAAATCATCCCCCTTTGATCGTTCGTTACATTACATCCACCGCGTATTACATCGTAGTTGGGCAAGGTAATTAAAATTAATGTTCCGAGAGAATAGTGGCTGCACGTAATTATCTTCGCTGGTGGCTTAGGGATAATTTGATGCTACATCTCTAAATTCTAAAAATCAATAGCACAATTTCTTCGTAATAACGACTTTAATAACATTTCGATTTTTAACGTCTTAGCATTGTCATTATCATTATTATTTTACAAAAATGCTATTATTAATAATGCGAAAGAATATTCAATAGTTTTACCGTTGATATGTCATCTATATTTAAATTGTAAATTTATAAAAAAAAATTTTCATTTTCTTAATTTGGTCCTCAATAATGACATAATTACATTCCTTCAAAAATAAAGAGGACAAAAAATAACGCCCGAACAGGGACTCGAACCCTGGACCCTCAGATTAAAAGTCTGATGCTCTACCGACTGAGCTATCCGGGCTGATAACTTCCGTGGAATTAAAAGCGTATTCGAACTAAACTCATGCACAACGAATGAGGAAGGAAAGATAATTGAATTGTTATTATTATGTAAATTATTACAAAACAAAATGAAAATAAAATTTACAATAAAGCACTCACCATCTTGCAACCAAGTTTCCTGCCTGTAGCCTTGTGGCATGTATAATTCGCTTCCTGTAATCAATAAATTTTCCTCGAATTAACACGTGTGCGCGGGTGTGTATTAATATAGTTGCGTTATTGATCGCGAGATAAAATAAACAAAGGGCAAGAGAAAATGCAAATACATTTGTTTGGCTAAACGTTGAACAGTATTTGCCGTAAATTGACAGAACATGTCATGTGCTTCCGTTGTTTTTGATTAATTATTGATATATACCTATACACAATGTGTTCAACAAAAAAAAAAAGATATTTGATAGTTAACACGATAGGTGAATGGATGGGGGAAGAAGATATTTCTAGCCTCGATAAAAAGAGATACATCTTATCTGGAATCGAGATCGGCGAGATATGCGGGAAGACAAACGGTGCTGCTGAGTAGCTGCGAATGAATCAGAGGCAAAAACAAACCCTTCAGCGTGAATGGGCGCATAAGAATGCCAGCGTGGAAAACTGGGGTGCGTTTAATGGACCTCCAGAATTCGCCATGGGTAGCCACTCGGCGATAACCTCGTTTTGTTCCATGGCAGAATCCAGTCTAACGCGAATCGAATCTACTTACGCTACAGCTCATTGCTCGCGTATATAAAGAAATCTCCTCTGCAACGATACTTCAACCGTTCGCATACATGTCTTCGTGTATGTCATGAAATAAGTACGTCTAACTATACATGTAACATGATTTTATCATCATCGAGATTTACGAATTAATTTTGTTAACTGTCGAATGATGGATATTGTCACAGACATAAAATTCTTGTGTGCGTGTATCATATTTAATAATATTTAGATTATAGTTTGTGCATTCGTTACTTTAATAAGCTATCGACGCATCTTGTATCCAGGATTCTTAAAATTCGAAAGTTTTTTCTTGTAACTTTTCTCTGGCAAATTACATAATTTAAATAGCGAAAAACTTCTTTGATAATATTACATTTTATTATATAATACGATATGTAATATTAGATAATTATCCCCATAGATTGACATCTACAAATTAAAATCATTGAAATGAAATTAATGTAACGAAAAATATATATAAATCAATATCATAAAACGTACCCAATTAATTCATAAACTTTCGCATATCTTTTAATTAAATTTTCGCGTTATCTTATTGTTTAAATTATTACGATGCCGCTTCCAGATACGCGGTGAAAAAAGACGAACGAGAAAGCGGGGAGAGCAAGCAACAATATATTCCTATCCGTCATCGCGACGCGGCGCAGAGTTTCAATATTTCTGAATCGTCGTCGAAAAGTGGATCGAGCAATGGAGGGGACGTAACGCGATTATGATAGAGAAATTGCGGCATTATAGGCAGTGATTGAGTTAGGCGGAGGTGGTCCATCCTGGGTGAACGGTGGCTCCGCACGGCATGCCAATGCTAGATATAAAGTGTCAATCACTGCAGCCAGACGTCGGCCGGGGTGGTTCGGCCGACTCTCTTCGACGGGGGTACAATGGGGGGGGGGAGAGGTTCCACTGTGGGGACACCCCAGGGGAGTCTTTGCGGTGATAACACGTCACTTATTGAATTTCGTGTCGAGAAATTGGCGTCGCATTTCTAGGTCAAGGCTAAGACACTCGTCCGGAAGAAGAAGCATCATCGCGCCGGAGGAAGACGGCGCGAATTAACGTCTCGACGTCGGAAAATATTTCGAGAAATTTCGTCCCGAAATCTTTTCATTCGTGCTTTATCAAGCAAGGTAACCGACATTTGTCGAAGAAACGCGGTTACTCTCGAAATAAAAAGTATCATTGTCAAATGAAACAAATTACTGATATAAGAAAATATGTAATAATTGTAGATTTTCGTATATTTTTAGCATCGGAGACACATGGAGTTGGCCGAGTAGTTTGGAAAATGAGCCAAATAATTGGCAAGTATTCCGACCAGAGATTGTCTCGAGCGATGTTTCACGGTGCAGCCGCGTCTCGCCGCGACCTTTGGAAAATAATGTTGTCGTTGATGCGACTATATAAAGATATCGACTCGGCTGCCTGCGAGTGACAGGCTCTCTTCGGGGGGTATAGCTCCACCTTCCCTCTCTCCATCCACCCTCTCGTCTCTCGTCCTCCTTGCCGGCGCTTCGTTTCGGGGTACGCGTCCCGCACGTGTTCCTAAACGTGCCTCCCCCTCCCCCTCCCCCCCACGCTATGTGTGCGCTCTTCTCGGGATCTACACAGCGGCTTCGTGTGTATCGAAGGCCTCGCCCCCGATGGAAACGCGACATCTCCGAGCCGCGACGGTATCAAAGAGCTTCAAAGTCGAACGACCGGGGGAATCGAAGAATCGACCGGTCTCTTCTCTGCCCGCTCACCTTTTTCCCTTGATTGCATCCTCGCAAGCTCGTTAAGACGTAAAGTAGTTTTACAGCCCGTGGATACTTCTTTTCGGAAAAAAAAAGATCTCGAGTGACGCGCGTATGAGAGTTGTCCTAGGCTCGCGCGAGAGAATATTTCTCTTCACTGATATGATACCGCATATAATTAAAATATCGGATCGACTTTCAATGTTTTTTCATCATTAAAAATTCTACTCACCGGTGTGCAGTTTTTCATTGCTCGTGGTGTGAGACACTGAGTAATTGCCGGGACAATATTCGCCGGTAACTGTCTGAAGCGGCTCTGGTAATCTGCCGAATCCGTTTCCGGGCTAGAACAATCGAGAGAAGAGAGTTGTATGAATTAGTGTAAGATATATAAAGATTTTTAACAATATTTATTACTTTTACGCATTTGACGGATGTATTTCGAAAGTAAATCGTAATGTCAAACGCGAGCGAATGAAAGAGTGAATGTAATTAATATCAGAAAGTGATTGTGAGGCTCGAAGCTCTCAATATAGGAGCGAAAGACACAGTGAGAAATAGAGGGAGGTGGGTAAGAGAGGCGGCAAGGAAGACATCCGGTGAACGATTGGACGGTTTCCTCCTTGCGGGGCAATCTAGTGGTAAACTCAGTTACCGGTTTTGGGAATTTCGATAACGTAGACGTTCGGGCCTTTGACTCCGTAAAATTTGACTACAAACTGCGGGAATACGAATCGTCAAAAAATTGTGCGTGAAAAATTACGCTATTTTAAAAAAAAATACGTCCGCCGTCGCGGAAAATAATATCGCGCAACCCGGTGTCGATAGCGACGTTAATAAGCGCGCGCGCGCGGCGATAACGAAGGAAAAAAATGAAGAAAAAAAAAAAAAAAGAGAACGAGAGAATCGCCGCTGGCTTAATATAAAGTGCTTACTCGCGTAATCCGATATCGATGATCGCCGACAAACGCCCGTGTTGATTCTTCCCGCTCTCTATCTAAGCCACGCTAAAAAAAACTCTGCCCCGCGGGCACAACTTCTCGCCGATTTTTAATAAAGGACCAATATTGCACTTGGAGAGTTATATACATCGTGATTATGTAGCGCGCAAAAATGAAAAATATGCAGCGAAAAATTATTTCTCACGCGCAAAAAGACTGATGTGATCGTCGAACGGGAAAACCGCAACGCGCGTGGAAAGTGTCGGCGACTAATTAAAGATGCACGTGCGGTGTGTCACGCGTTACCCATTGATTGATTCGCCGATTGCGACGATTATATCGAGCGAGTTGAACGGAACATCCGATGAATTAATTCTTCCTCCTCTACGGTCGTTGTTCCCGATGATGTTCGATGACGCGATCTCCTCATTCTCGTTTCGGCTCGATTTTGCACGTATAGTATTTATATTTCGGCATAGTTGAACGTCATAGGACCGTGTCGAGAAGATGCGATATCTCGAGGAGAGAGTCTAGACATCTGCGCGCGATAACAGATTTTCCAACCAATTTCGAGGCCGAATCGACGCGTGCGAAACATTTCCGCGCGCTGTACATGATTTCGCGGTGATTTCAGCGGAGATTGACATCCTCCAATCCCGTTTAGCGAATTTCCAAACCCGGATTTATTTATCCAGACGAATTACCAGATGTCGAGTATTGATGCGACGTGGCTAAATAATTTTGCGATTATCGAGAGAGAGATACGCGATTAGATAATAAGAAACCAACAGACGAAGAATAAACGCCAAGAGAATTGGCACTTACTTGACATCTGGTGAAACTCGGGTACGTACTGTTCGCTGTCTTCGGTTTCAGAGCTGCTACCTACGCACAAGAGACATTTCGTATTAATTCATTTGTGATAATTTGAGCAGGAATTAATAAAACTACTAGAATAAAAATTCTCTAATTCGCGAATATCTAACGAGAATTTCTATTTTCCATTCCGCAGCAAAATCATCCCCCTTTGATCGTTCGTTACATTACATCCACCGCGTATTACATCGTAGTTGGGCAAGGTAATTAAAATTAATGTTCCGAGAGAATAGTGGCTGCACGTAATTATCTTCGCTGGTGGCTTAGGGATAATTTGATGCTACATCTCTAAATTCTAAAAATCAATAGCACAATTTCTTCGTAATAACGACTTTAATAACATTTCGATTTTTAACGTCTTAGCATTGTCATTATCATTATTATTTTACAAAAATGCTATTATTAATAATGCGAAAGAATATTCAATAGTTTTACCGTTGATATGTCATCTATATTTAAATTGTAAATTTATAAAAAAAAATTTTCATTTTCTTAATTTGGTCCTCAATAATGACATAATTACATTCCTTCAAAAATAAAGAGGACAAAAAATAACGCCCGAACAGGGACTCGAACCCTGGACCCTCAGATTAAAAGTCTGATGCTCTACCGACTGAGCTATCCGGGCTGATAACTTCCGTGGAATTAAAAGCGTATTCGAACTAAACTCATGCACAACGAATGAGGAAGGAAAGATAATTGAATTGTTATTATTATGTAAATTATTACAAAACAAAATGAAAATAAAATTTACAATAAAGCACTCACCATCTTGCAACCAAGTTTCCTGCCTGTAGCCTTGTGGCATGTATAATTCGCTTCCTGTAATCAATAAATTTTCCTCGAATTAACACGTGTGCGCGGGTGTGTATTAATATAGTTGCGTTATTGATCGCGAGATAAAATAAACAAAGGGCAAGAGAAAATGCAAATACATTTGTTTGGCTAAACGTTGAACAGTATTTGCCGTAAATTGACAGAACATGTCATGTGCTTCCGTTGTTTTTGATTAATTATTGATATATACCTATACACAATGTGTTCAACAAAAAAAAAAAGATATTTGATAGTTAACACGATAGGTGAATGGATGGGGGAAGAAGATATTTCTAGCCTCGATAAAAAGAGATACATCTTATCTGGAATCGAGATCGGCGAGATATGCGGGAAGACAAACGGTGCTGCTGAGTAGCTGCGAATGAATCAGAGGCAAAAACAAACCCTTCAGCGTGAATGGGCGCATAAGAATGCCAGCGTGGAAAACTGGGGTGCGTTTAATGGACCTCCAGAATTCGCCATGGGTAGCCACTCGGCGATAACCTCGTTTTGTTCCATGGCAGAATCCAGTCTAACGCGAATCGAATCTACTTACGCTACAGCTCATTGCTCGCGTATATAAAGAAATCTCCTCTGCAACGATACTTCAACCGTTCGCATACATGTCTTCGTGTATGTCATGAAATAAGTACGTCTAACTATACATGTAACATGATTTTATCATCATCGAGATTTACGAATTAATTTTGTTAACTGTCGAATGATGGATATTGTCACAGACATAAAATTCTTGTGTGCGTGTATCATATTTAATAATATTTAGATTATAGTTTGTGCATTCGTTACTTTAATAAGCTATCGACGCATCTTGTATCCAGGATTCTTAAAATTCGAAAGTTTTTTCTTGTAACTTTTCTCTGGCAAATTACATAATTTAAATAGCGAAAAACTTCTTTGATAATATTACATTTTATTATATAATACGATATGTAATATTAGATAATTATCCCCATAGATTGACATCTACAAATTAAAATCATTGAAATGAAATTAATGTAACGAAAAACATATATAAATCAATATCATAAAACGTACCCAATTAATTCATAAACTTTCGCATATCTTTTAATTAAATTTTCGCGTTATCTTATTGTTTAAATTATTACGATGCCGCTTCCAGATACGCGGTGAAAAAAGACGAACGAGAAAGCGGGGAGAGCAAGCAACAATATATTCCTATCCGTCATCGCGACGCGGCGCAGAGTTTCAATATTTCTGAATCGTCGTCGAAAAGTGGATCGAGCAATGGAGGGGACGTAACGCGATTATGATAGAGAAATTGCGGCATTATAGGCAGTGATTGAGTTAGGCGGAGGTGGTCCATCCTGGGTGAACGGTGGCTCCGCACGGCATGCCAATGCTAGATATAAAGTGTCAATCACTGCAGCCAGACGTCGGCCGGGGTGGTTCGGCCGACTCTCTTCGACGGGGGTACAATGGGGGGGGGGAGAGGTTCCACTGTGGGGACACCCCAGGGGAGTCTTTGCGGTGATAACACGTCACTTATTGAATTTCGTGTCGAGAAATTGGCGTCGCATTTCTAGGTCAAGGCTAAGACACTCGTCCGGAAGAAGAAGCATCATCGCGCCGGAGGAAGACGGCGCGAATTAACGTCTCGACGTCGGAAAATATTTCGAGAAATTTCGTCCCGAAATCTTTTCATTCGTGCTTTATCAAGCAAGGTAACCGACATTTGTCGAAGAAACGCGGTTACTCTCGAAATAAAAAGTATCATTGTCAAATGAAACAAATTACTGATATAAGAAAATATGTAATAATTGTAGATTTTCGTATATTTTTAGCATCGGAGACACATGGAGTTGGCCGAGTAGTTTGGAAAATGAGCCAAATAATTGGCAAGTATTCCGACCAGAGATTGTCTCGAGCGATGTTTCACGGTGCAGCCGCGTCTCGCCGCGACCTTTGGAAAATAATGTTGTCGTTGATGCGACTATATAAAGATATCGACTCGGCTGCCTGCGAGTGACAGGCTCTCTTCGGGGGGTATAGCTCCACCTTCCCTCTCTCCATCCACCCTCTCGTCTCTCGTCCTCCTTGCCGGCGCTTCGTTTCGGGGTACGCGTCCCGCACGTGTTCCTAAACGTGCCTCCCCCTCCCCCTCCCCCCCACGCTATGTGTGCGCTCTTCTCGGGATCTACACAGCGGCTTCGTGTGTATCGAAGGCCTCGCCCCCGATGGAAACGCGACATCTCCGAGCCGCGACGGTATCAAAGAGCTTCAAAGTCGAACGACCGGGGGAATCGAAGAATCGACCGGTCTCTTCTCTGCCCGCTCACCTTTTTCCCTTGATTGCATCCTCGCAAGCTCGTTAAGACGTAAAGTAGTTTTACAGCCCGTGGATACTTCTTTTCGGAAAAAAAAAGATCTCGAGTGACGCGCGTATGAGAGTTGTCCTAGGCTCGCGCGAGAGAATATTTCTCTTCACTGATATGATACCGCATATAATTAAAATATCGGATCGACTTTCAATGTTTTTTCATCATTAAAAATTCTACTCACCGGTGTGCAGTTTTTCATTGCTCGTGGTGTGAGACACTGAGTAGTTGCCGGGACAATATTCGCCGGTAACTGTCTGAAGCGGCTCTGGTAATCTGCCGAATCCGTTTCCGGGCTAGAACAATCGAGAGAAGAGAGTTGTATGAATTAGTGTAAGATATATAAAGATTTTTAACAATATTTATTACTTTTACGCATTTGACGGATGTATTTCGAAAGTAAATCGTAATGTCAAACGCGAGCGAATGAAAGAGTGAATGTAATTAATATCAGAAAGTGATTGTGAGGCTCGAAGCTCTCAATATAGGAGCGAAAGACACAGTGAGAAATAGAGGGAGGTGGGTAAGAGAGGCGGCAAGGAAGACATCCGGTGAACGATTGGACGGTTTCCTCCTTGCGGGGCAATCTAGTGGTAAACTCAGTTACCGGTTTTGGGAATTTCGATAACGTAGACGTTCGGGCCTTTGACTCCGTAAAATTTGACTACAAACTGCGGGAATACGAATCGTCAAAAAATTGTGCGTGAAAAATTACGCTATTTTAAAAAAAAAAAAAAAAAAAAAGACAGGATCACTCTATTACGTAGGAATTAAGTTAATAAAGTGATAAAATAATTAAAAGGCTAAAATGCACCGTCCGGAAGATGAATTGTCCCTTATTGAATGCGAACACATTTCTGATAGGGGATATATATTGATATTAACGAGTATCCGGCGGACTCACGCTGCTCAAAGTTCCATTATTTGTTCATAATTTCTCCTCGAGATTTTCCTTTGATCGCAATTAATCGTCGTCCGCAATTATCTGCCGTGATGGCATGGCGCCCGTAATCCGCGCGCTTGGACATAAATTTTAATTACATTCACTATTACCGCCTTAAATGTTTAATACGCCTGCCAATCCGTTACGTATATACATATTTACTGATGCAAAAATGACTGACGCTGATAAAGAATGTTCCCATTATGTGCATAAATAAATAAATATGTTCTCTAAGTAAGGGTTAAAAATTATCCGAAATAAAACTTCGAAAATATTCGCGCGGGGGGAGAAACTCTATAATTCAAACAAATTTAGAAAAAAAATTATCCATATTATAAATATATAATATATATTGAAGATTTATATCTGTACACCATCGCGAGCATTTATTATTTTATACGGCAAGTGTACATACGAGGCAAGTGCACAAAAAAAAATCGGATATCTTAGGTTTTCATATTTAATATAAAATATTTAAATATTTATATTACACACACACAACATGAAATAACTAAGCTGCGTGAATTTTTATGACCAAGATGAATCTTTGTGAGAAATCGTTGATCTTTCATTTCCATCGGGGCTTTTTTGTCAAACAGAGGATTTAACAGCGAATTAATCAGGCAATGACGCGTGAGCGGGAAGCGCAAACACGAGGAGTGCGCGTACCATTTAACGTTAAAGGCCCGACGTGACCTTTCCCAGCGGACGGATGCGCGTTTTAGACGAATGCATTCGGCAGGCGAGTTTATTTACGCGCGTTTATGTGTCTCTCATGAAAACGAGATACCCACGACGAGTCGAGGGTACGCCCCGTCGTTCGCGACGGGGCTGCAACAGGGGTCGCGGCGACGGCACCCCATTTCACGTTCTCCACCCTCGTATAGTAATTGCGCATTTTGGTTCGGTTTATAATAAAGTCATCGAGAACATCGCGAAACTGTATCCCTTCTCCGACGGATCGGGAAGCATCGCGGGAAGATTTTAGATACGTACTCTTTCAAATGGAATCAGTGTATTATCACTGAAAAATAGTGAATAGTCACTGATGGACGCAGTTACATAAGTATAGCACTGAAAATCAATAAAATCTCACTGAAAGAATCAGTTGGTGATAGTGGCTATTTCAATCAGTGGTATTTAAATGCATCTTATAATAAAATATTATATATGAGATAAATTTATATAGCAATATATTTTGTTAAATAAGTATCTTCGAATTGATCGCGAGTCTTGTTCATTTTTATACATTTATCATATCTTAAAAGTAAATAATACTAACATATATAATTCTGAATTTGAATATTAATTATACTTGTTTCCAAATATAAACTTGTCCAAAAATAGCAGTTTAAAATAAATTTAAAAAAATCTTTAAAGGCTACATCTTGCAAATATAATTTTTCAATAAAACTACTGCCACAATCAGTAAGACATAACGGAGGAGCAAAGTGTGAATGTTTTCACTGATCTTCGGTAAAATCTTATATCATTGCTTTAATCGATGACGTTTTTAATCAATTTAGAAGTAACATCATAACAACGATACGGGGATAAAAATTACAAAGAGTGAATTTTAGGGAGAGCAAGGATAAATCTGAAATAATCCTATTATTGAAATAGACAACTTATATAAACAAGCGCATGGAATATTTTTAACGGGATGCATATTTTACGCGTGTCCTATTTTGTCCAATGAATAGATAAAAGCCGGTGGAGTTTTCTCTGCTAATTATGTGCCGATAATAGCAGCGACGGTCAATTTTATCAATTACACGCGAGAGAAATCCCGCTGTTGTGTACTTTGCCAAGAAAGTTTTCCTGCCGTCTTTTCCTACCCTCATGCGGCGACGAGGTGCGAAGACAATAACAGAGGTGGACACTGGAAGGCAGACAATGCCTGGCGAAAGGAACAATATATAGAGATCTCGAGATTAAAGAACGCGTCACACAACGGCCGAGTTTATCAGCTAATTGCTTTCCTCAATGCATCGCAAAAATCGTGCTAGAGAAGAAGAACATTTTTGTTCTCGTCCTAATTGAGTCTCGACAATCGAGGGAATATTTTGTGATAAATATATTTTTTATTTTATTACATGGTATCTACTCAAATCTTATAAAAAAATTCCCTGAAAATTCCTTGACCTTCCAAGTATTTTTATTCAAAATTTCAGGTAAAAAGAATATTTTAAAGATTTCTTTTGTTGTAATTTTCTAAAATAAAATTTTTTATTGTTTGCGTTTTCTGATACTTTTCTCAAAGGAAAAACATGATGTCACTTAAGTTTCAAGTGCTACATTTGGACATGTACTAAAAAAAACTGAATAGCTTTCGTAAGATAAACATATTTCTCACTTACAAAAATTTCAGTAAAAGAATTCCCTGATTCTCCTGATTTTTCCAGGTATAACAAAAATTCCTGAGAATTCCAAGTTTTCCAGGGAATGGACACCTTATACTATAAGATGAAGTAATAAATCTTTGCGCTTCTACTATCGATTAGACTGGTGTTTTTAAAGTGCTCATAATAATTTAATTAATTTATATTCATCATAACAGGGAGAGAGAAGGTAAATGCAATATAATAAAAATAAGCTATAAAAATTCAATATCTTTCAAGCAAAAGTGTAAACAAATATGAAAATTTCACATCGAGCATTACGAACATTTGCGTATGAATAAATGATTATTAACGCCGCGTAAAAATGTGCAAAAGATTAAATCCGAGTAAAAGGACCGTATAAAAGTACGCAGTATCATTAGCCGATTTATGGAGCCAGTTCCACGGAGAAATTAATCAAGGTGAGCAGCTAAACATCCAGCGCGGTAATCCCGCAGCATGTCCCATCCCCGAGAAAGTCGTCCCTAATCATGGGAAACTCGAGTGGTGACATATGCTATCTCGCGGCAGTCAATTAAACGGCGCCGCCGATTCGACGGAGGAGACGGGGGGGAGAAGCGTGTGTGGGAATCGGCTGATTTTTAGAATCAACAAACATAAATCAAGTGCCTCGCGGGTGCCCCTCTCGCCGAGTCATCCCCTCCCCGCGCGTGTCCATTGACCACCCGCGGATACTCGTGTCGTGTCGTGTCGTGTCGTCACGGTGGTGGCACGCACGCACGCATGCACGCACGCGGGGAATATAACGGTGACAATTACGTGTTTAGAGGACACAGAAGGGGTGGCACCCGTGGGACGAGCCACCGGAGCGTGGAGGCGCGTGCCGCGGCAATTCGCCACCCGGTCGTCAAGCGATCATCTCTCGAGTGGTTGGCATTGTACGCGCGATGATCCCGGATCTCGTGCCGCACTCGGTAAGGATGACTCCATTGTACGTCGGAGCGGCCAGGCTTCAGGGTGGCCGGATATCCGGATCGAACGGAACGCGATGGCCCTTACGCGGCGGTGCTCTCTTAATGGATCTTAAACACTTTTCGCGACGGTAATGCGTTTCCCGGTTTTTCTTAAATATTCTTTTTACGTGTTGGATTTGATAAAGAAGCGATAAAGGCGCGGTGAAGAGGATCGATTAAATCTATTTGTATTTTGAGTAAATATAACTGAATATTATTACGCATACACGTAAGCCCCCTTTGTTCTCTTATTTTATCCTGTCTTTATATTATAAAATAAATTTTATTTCATTACATTTTTATTTTGCTTTTCATTTCATATATTAAAAATTTTTGAGGCGAATATCGAAGAGATTCCGCAACAAATCATTCCGATTACATTATATCACTGTAAGTTACAATGGAATTTTTGCATGTCTTTGTGTGGTTGACACTAATAAAGTCGATATGTTTATTGGGCATTCTGTTATTAATGTTGCTTCAAATTATATTCCATAAAGTTATAAAAATTTTTCTACACAACGCTACAGAAATAAGAATTTAAAAAAATGACTTGATTAATTATTTTGACATTTCAATCTTTTTTTTTTTTTTAAAGAAGGACAATCAGAATCTGTCTAATTGCGATATATGTATTTATGTACTTGATCTAATGCATTATAAAATAAAATTCTTTTTTTAATGTAAGCGGTAACTTTATTTAGATGTGTATCTAACTTATTCTTCGCTCTGGTACGCATAAACAAATAAAGTCAATTAAAGGTTACAAATTTTCAAATTAAAGAATAATTTAGATCGATCGATAAAGATCACAATAAACTTATCAATCATGTATATTTCAGATAGAGCTCTTATCAATCATAAAAGCCTTATTTTTGAGAAAATGAATGAACTTTCAACTACTTACTAAGCCCGCCAATTCCGTCGTCGCAGCAGGCACCTCCTGATCGGCAATGTTCATCATAACTTCGCGGCTCGCCGTTTCGTTCCGCGGCCTATTCTTATCAAAGGAAAAACTTGTCACTAAAAGACGAGCAGATTCTCCGATCCAATTCGAGAAAAAAATACGTAACCGAGTTGGCGCGACACGAACGAGCCTCGTCGATCGTCGCTGGTGTTGCGGCGCGAAGATCGAAGATAGCACTGAATCGGGTGATTTGATCTCGTTGCAAGTAAGGGGGTGAGCCACCCTCGCGGTCGGAACCGGGGGTTGTGTCTCCGGCAGGGTGTACGCCCCCAACGTGACGTAGAATTCAGTCCTGCGCGTATTTCGCTTCCTTGGACCATTGCAACCGGGTGCTGGGCGGAGCTTGAAATTCATTGGCGACACACGTTCGAGATACGAGGGATGATGCTGCATCTCGCGAGAGAGAGCATTGGGTTCTCCACGGCAGCGAGTTTCGCAAATTCGATTCGATCGCCATAGATAGAGATATTCGCGCGGTACGTCCAATAAAACTTCAAGTCATCCCGAATGAATGCACGGGTTCCAGAAATCCGCGATAAAATTATGAAGGAAAAATTAACTTTTCTTGGAGAGACGGCAAGTTTTACATATTTAGCAAAATTGTTGAAAAAAATTCTGTATCTATGTCCAATAAATTAAACACGACGAACTGATTAGAAAATGATATGAAACCTAATATGAAAATATGACAGCAAAATGTAAAAATCATATTTATAATTTTTTTCTTTTTCGTTTTAATCTCAATAATAAGAGAAGAGACAAAGGTCTAATATAAATAAAGGTAATCTCTATTCAGTGATTACCTCTTGTAACAATAAAATAAAAGCTTATCTCAACTAAATAGAGGACTTTAGAATTAATTAACACAATTGATATATTCTTTCAATATATATAACTATTAAATTTATCTCATTTAAATTATATTTATTTTTTTATCATTCATAGGAAAATAATTGTTGCTCCAGAATTTTATTTGCCTGCAATCACATTTCTTTTTTATAAATTTATGCATTATGATTAAAAGAGTCGGTCATAATATTCGTTATCAATAGACGTTACCGCTTTGTACATCTGCTGATAAAGACGATGACAGCTCGACACACTCGACAACAAGATTTCACCATCAAGATGTCACCACTAGAGAAAGATACACGCGTGCGTTCTGGCTGAATGTGTGGTCCACAATTTTTCACGGCTTTTGCGATATCTCTTTTGCTATTTTGCGGTCACGAAATTACGAGTAAAAATGAGCTCGTGTTATAAAATGAATTGAGCAAGTTGACGTGATACGCGACAGCGCGATTGACGCATCAATCATGTTGTAAACATCAGTTATTCCTAACCGTGTGGAGAGGCGAATATCAAGAAGTAAATTTCGGAGTAAATCATCTCGACAATATATTACATCATTGTAAGTAACGACGATTTTTTGTGACTTGCACCTTTCATTGTGTATTTAATTAGGCTGATATTGTGACGTCGATATATTTACTTTACTACAGATACTTTATTATTGACGGTACTCCAAAAATTATTAACCATTTCTTACACACACATGCTAACACATGCTATTAGATTTAGATAAGAATCAAGATAGAATTACTCGATTAATTAATTTTTTGATTATAAGATTGGAGTAATATAAATGATGATGCAGAAAATTTTGGAGCCATAAATTGTTGACGTGTAACATCGCATTTCGAACATATAATTGTTATGCATTGAATATTATTAATTGTAATTTCTTTCTTTTGTTAGACCCACTACCTTACGTATAAACGCATTAAATCTTGTTAAATATTCTACAAAATTTTTATAATGTTCGTTTTTCAATCGATCGACTCCCAAATGTCACTTTGACGTTTTGCGCATAATTGACATAACGACATGGTACATTAAAGACACATTTACGTGCAAAAGCAATATTATAAAGTTCTCTCTCATTTCAATGCTAAGATCAAAATTTAATGTATAATACTTATGTATACGTCATATTATTTGTAAGAGTATAATATTCGAAAAGCTCATTTTGAGGTTAGATTAACCTAATTTCTTATAGTTGTGATAGCTGTCTTCTCTATGATTAAGCGATAATATTTTATAATTTTAGATTGATTTGTCTTAAATGGTAAATATAATATTTATATATTTACAGATTTTACGAAATTTTGGGCGTTAATGCTCATAATATACCGATGAGATATGCGGCATCAGGTTGGACCAAATCCTCCGCGAATCTACCTGCTTGATTCATCTATCGCTACAAACTACAATATCTGCGCTTATCGGAGAGATGTCCGCGGTAGAGGCAACACCGTTCATCCGCACCATCGAGTGGGACATGATGGACAAAACAAAGTTCTTTCCACTCAGCATGCTGTCCTCGTTCTCGGTCAGATGCTGTCTATATCCTCTGACAGTGATCAAGACTCGGCTTCAAGTGCAGAGACAAAATCACATGTACAATGGTATAATTAATTCCGATATCGAATCGATATTTCATTATTTGTAGAAGAAATAATATTCTTACAAATGATATATGATTTTCTTCTTTCATATGATAGGTATGATAGACGCGTGTAGAAAAATTTACAAAGTCGAAGGCGTCACGGGCCTTTACAGAGGCTTCTGGATAAGCTCCATTCAAATTGTTTCCGGAGTATTTTACGTATCGACGTACGAGGGTGTACGTCATCTACTCACGCAGGATACACCCCTCGGACGTGTTGACTCGAAGGTTAAAGCCTTGATTGCCGGCGGTGCTGCCAGTTTAGTCGGACAAACAATCGTCGTTCCCTTCGATGTTCTCAGTCAACATTTAATGGTTCTCGGGATCAATAGTACTAAACACGGCAGAGTGTACGTGGATAAGGTAAGTCGCAAAATTTTTATAGATTTCTTGGACTTTCCTTTAACCGCGATTTATATTATGTATTTGAAATATTAATTGTACACGTTCTTCGCAGATGGGAATGAATCCGTTGGGTTTGACCCTCGAACCTGGAAAAACTCGCGCACAAATCTCTGCCGAAATAATAAAATTAATCTATCAGAGAGATGGTTATCGCGGCTTCTATCGAGGATACATCGCGTCTTTATGCGCGTATGTACCTAACAGCGCTCTTTGGTGGGGATTGTACACAGTTTATCAGGGTAAGCGTACTTTGTACCTTCTAAGCAAATCACAGAGATAATAAAAGAATGATAATTAATTTTTCATATTTTTTTCCTCCGTATAGACGAGCTTATAAGGGTGCTCCCGGGATGGTTTTCGCATCTATGTATACAAGCGATAGCGGGCACGCTAGGAGGCTTTACGACCACGATTATTACAAATCCCCTGGACATCGTGAGGGCGAGATTGCAGGTGCAACGGTTAGACAGTATGTTCAGTGCGTTTAGGATACTGTGGATCGAGGAAGGACTGCTTATGTTCACCAAAGGACTCTCCGCGAGACTTGTGCAATCCGCGTGCTTCAGTTTCTCGATAATCCTAGGATACGAGACCATCAAGAGAGTGAGCATAACCGAGGAATACAAGAGTTACATTCGGTGGTGAGCTCCAGAGTTACTATTACGATTAATTTCACACGGACGGAATGGCGTGCATTCCATCCGCAATTTTTTATACAACCGCGATGCGCCCTTCAGTATGTGTATCACTTTCTACGCATAAAAAAAAGTTTCGTCATAAATCAATTAGCAAATTTACTGTATGATAGTAAAAATATCCTATAAAAAAGTTAGATTCTTACGTAAAAAAAAAAAAAAAAGAATTATTTTCTTCGGAGCTATACAATAAAAAAAATCATGTTCTTTATATCATTAAATTATAGTACGTTTTGTGTAGCGATCGAAAAAGTTATAGCTTTCGTTATATTTGAATAAATAAAATTGTGCAATCGTGTGCGTGCTTTTCGCGTCATTGCCCAAATTCACGCACTGCAATTTAATACGTTAGTCCCCCCCCCCCCAAAAAAAAAAGAAAAAAAAGAAAAGAAAAGAAACTTCGAAAAGAGATACTTTGGTGTACATAAAACGATGGCTTCGAATCTAACAGAACTGTATGAAATAGTGACAACTAGGTGAATTCTTTATATAAATATAATGAAGCGCGCATTTTGTACGCTACTGTTATGTGTCAGACGGAGTACAAAACTTTGTAACATGTTACATTAGATATGTTACTGTGATACAAATATAATAAATATGCTCCTATCCGTGTTTTCAAGACGGCTTGTATGTTAAATACGTGTTCGCGTTTGTATCGCGTTGAGAGAGATGTGTTAATGATAAAATAATATATAGATACACACAGAATCCTAGTCAAATATGGGCATAATGTGTACGAACGTATATACGTATATATATCGGCCGTCCTGAAGATATGAATTTAGAATGTAATATCTGAATTAAATGGATTACTAACTCAGAGAGATGAAATATCGATATATCATATACGTATACTGTAAAAAAATTCAAGAAACAAGATTATTTAATACCGCTTACTATATATTGTCTATGTACATACGGAAAGATTGAGATCCCTGATAAATATTAAGAGGATGTGAATAAATTTTATCATATACATTATAAATTGCGCACATATCGCTTATTTTCTCCTTAAAAACGAATCGTCTTATAATGTTTTATGATCCCAAAGCACGTGTATTTTTTTAATTTGAATATAAATAGCTTTAATTTAATTAGCGCGCATGATACGGAAAATTGGCCCCTCTCGGTGCGATGTAAGCGCAACCGGGCAAATTAGCGCACCGCATTAAAATTAACTCGAAATGCAAATCGGAGGTTGAACGAACCTACGAGGATAGACAAAGACCAACGCGCGTTCCCGAGTTCCTATTCCACGAGTGAACGATGCATCGATTGGTATGCACCGTGGAGTGGATCAATCTGACATCTCCTGCCGATGACTGGGCGCCAGATTGGCGCTGCGATTTTACCTATGCCGGCGTCGTTGCCGCGACCTAAGGATGCATGAATTATTCCAGGGCCGAGCGTAACGCCTGTCGGCCGATTAATCGGATCCAAGCGAAACGACCTTCGCGCGAGCAATGAAAGTTATAATTGCATAATTGTACATGCAAATGCGCGTCACGTTGAATGTTAAATGTCAGAGACTCAGGTACGGCTAAAATTAATTTTGCAATCCTCTCTTTATCACATTCAAAACCTATGGAGCGTACTACAATTATTTTGACCTCATTTGAAAGATAATTTAATTCCGAACAAAAAGTTTCCTATGAACATGGGTCGAAAAATGCTTCCTTAAAGAGTTAGCGCCCAAAAACCTCTGAAATCACGGTTATTTTATACGTTTTTACAAATATCAGGGAAAGTACGCGTTTTTTAACAAAAAGTACCGAAACAATGGTAATTTTTCAATATTATAAATTGCCTGAATTTTTGTTTGTTGTACATGCGAAATGATTCATGAACACGTGGTCTCAGATGACACACTTTTATCTGTGTGACAGGTTGTTGTAGCCATCTATCGTCGCTATAATGCATCGTACAACTTTGTAGCTCGTGTTTCCCTTATCTACAGGGTAGCTTATCATTCAGGTTGTCGGAAATGATCCTCTTGTACCGATAAATATCAGTATATACAACTTTCATCACCAGATGCCTGTACGATTTATAATTATGTATTTTGATTTAATTTAATAATTTTTTTATTCTTTTCGTAAACAATGAAGTTTTGCTTTCGATAAACTTGGATTGCCCACTAGATGTAAATACTGCATCGACCGCAGAGACCTTAGCCGAGCAAACATCAAGCAGAAACGGAGCGTTCGTTGCTTCCTTATTTTCAGCGAGATCAAACATTCGCGCGAATCGGCGCGATGTAAAGGCTCCTCTCGTTCTTTGAGGATTCGTCGGTAACATCGAAGCGGTCTAAAAGAGAGTCGTACGAACTTTTTTTTATATCTCACAGAGAGATCAAGGTGGAGTCTTTTTATTCTCGTGATTTCTAAATGACATCCATTACCGGTCGATGGCGGGAGGCTGTTCGTATATTTTATGCTACCGTAAATACTCCGGACAATTTTTCCGAGGAAAAAAGGTAAAAAGCTTTGAAAAGTCATCTCGCTTCCTTGTAAAAAAAAAAGAACGACGGAGGAGTCACATAACTTAAGGAATTTGGAAGCGCAAGACCCGCGTCGTTAACCGAACTTTCAAAGATTCGCGTTCACAGGAAGGAGGAAAATACAGAACGCACACGCGCTCTCTCATTAGCGACGTTTGTCAGTCATCTCTCTCTCGGAGGCTCTTTTCCCGAAGCGACTCTCGCCTCATTTTCCAAGGACTATTCTCGCCTGCCTCATTATGCTCTGGCCGCCGTGGGCAAAACGAGCACGGCGATACGTGGAAGAGAATAGCTCGCGCGGAGAACGACGACCTTACGCGCCGAAATATCGCTTCGCACCTAGAGTGTGTTTACTTACTTAGACGCGTTTGTGCGTATCGTTTATAATCGTTTTTCCATCTAAATTAATGCGTGGAAAATTATCAGAATTTAATATTCAACAGGCGAGCCTTGTCGTATTGTTAGAATTTACATAAACATTTTTTAAATGCAAATTTTTCAGATGCACAGATTATAAATATTGTACAGAAAAAATTACGTCATCATAATAATAATTAAGTATCTAGCATCAAAGATGTTACTTCGAAGGTTCGGACAATAATATTCCTGCTAGATAAGAATGCGACATAATCAACATGTGAGAGTGCACCGGCGAAATCCTTCGCACTGTCTCTTTTTCCTGGAACCAAACCACTTTTAAATTCAAATACGAAGGGCAGACGACGGTCGCAAGGTCCTCCGTCGTCTAGCGAACGGGTTGCGCGACATTAACGTCGCTTCCTCTTTCCAAGTAACGAAAGGGATCTCGCTCAAGGAAAAAGTATGCTTTTTATAGAGAAACTACGGCGCGATCGGAGGAATGCGCTCAGAGAAAAAGGCGGACCGGATTTTCCGGTCGCGAGACATGAATCCTTTGATAATTATTATTTATTGTTAGATTCTATATCGAGATTTATATAATCACTTTTTATCGGAAAGCGATCGTATCTTTCACAAGATTACGCTACAATAATACAAAGTTATATCTTCCCTTCTACGTAAAAGGTGTTCGATTCTTTAAGTAAAATTGTCGCGTATCGGTCTCCAACATGCTCTGAATATTCTAGAATTTGTGATATATAATTTCTATTAAAGACGCGACAATATCGTGATTTGAATGGTGTTTCAAGCTAAATAAAGTTTCGCTATTTTAGATGTCTTACTTAATCGAGTATATATTACATAATGGAGCTTTTCTTTATTACGCCTGCAAGCGTTATTTTTAACGCGCTTCACAAAATGTCATGTGCGCACGAACGCACTCACCCACTCACTCACGCACGCCCGAGGGTATATGTTCTAAATTCTAAATCCGCGTACCGTGTAAATCATCGCGCTCACGCACGTGCGTGCGAGCACCCGACCGCTCACGTGCCACGACCGGCTGTGCTTAAGCGTCGCGCATGAGAGCTCCTCGGCCTGGACTTTTCATCGTTTTTCACGGTTTTTCTCCACGCTTATCCGCGGCGTTTCTCCACGATATGCATCTGCATGCTTGCAGTAAAAGCCGACGATCATTACGCATTACTCTTGCGTTATTATCGCAATTATTATCGCCGCCGACAACTATTAATCATCATTCGATCGTTAATTAAATAAGGTTGACCGAATAGCAAAAGCTAGAATGTTGAAAGATCTCTCGCTTAAGAAGGAAATTTTCTCTTTTCTACGAGAAAGAAAAATCGTAAAACAACGAAGAATCAAAGTTCAAGTTAAACTCGCAGCTGAAGAACAGCCTGTATTTTGCAATTGCAATTACGCTATAATGATACAATGTGGTGGAATATCATATCTTGCGTTTTGCGATTTTTCCAACTCGTCGCAAACGATCCTCATTCCTCGCCTCGAGTGCGTAACGCGTTTCCCGATGCGAAACAGAACGCAGGGATTAATTATGGGGAAGAGGGAGAGGAAGAGAAATAAGTACGTTCGGAATGATCTTCCGACAAGCACGGGGGGACACGAGAAGGAACAACTGCCTGGAAGAACGGGGACGAAGACGCGCGGTCCGGGGTGCGTAACCGCGGCGCGTGGCCGCGGGCACGCACGTGCGTGAGCACGATGATTTACGCGGATGCGAATTTAGACCGGTTAATGCGCGACCAACCCCCTTGGCCGCGCTGCTGGAAGAAACAGCAGATTAGTCGTGCGTTTTGCTCGCCGGCTTTGCTATACTTATCGGCGCGAGAATGTACGCCGATCTCGAAACACGCATGCAGAACATGATGCAAACTATAGAGAGATGTATTGGCATTATTTTAAGAACGTAGATGCGCCGCAAAAAAAATTATGTAGGATAAAATTATATGTCTATGTTTCTTTTTTTCATCGCCAAGTTTAAATATTCCAATTAATCTTTTTTTTGTTTTGATATGATTGACTACGTTTTGATCAATGTTTTCTTTTCTAAAAAAATGACTTTTTCTGAATTTTAATTATAATTTAAATAAGTTGACTTTTTGGCAATTTAACCATTCGTAGCTCTTAATTTTCATTTATTTTAATCGATCATATGACACAAGCCATATTTCTAAACAAATTTAAAAAAAAAAGATAAGATTTAGATAAATAATTTCCAAAAAAATTACAAAACTATGATTGTACAGGAGAAGACTTAAAAAATTTTAATGCTATTTTTTGGCAAAAAGATTTTATGTTTAAAATATCTTTTTAAGACATTTATGTATTTTAAAATTTTATATATCTCAAAATGTTTGGAAAAAAATAATCCTTTTTAAAAGAAAAAAAGTTGATATTTTGGTCATTTTAAAATGTTCTATCTCTCTGAAATATCTTACGAAAGAAATCAAACGCGTTATAACGAGCATAGAATTTCTCTTTAATCTCGTTAAAAAAATAGCGTAAAATCTAAGTTAACTCGTTATTGTTTCTGCGAATCGCGCAAAAGAAATCTCCCGTTTTATGCTTGTTGGAAACGGAATAGGTACCGTAATTTAACCTGACAAATGCAAGATCGCGCGACGAACGCGGTTCTCGCACCGGGAAGGCTTTAAATTCAGAACACAAAGCAGCTACGTTCCTCTTGGAGCTCTTCTCGCGGCCGATCTCTCTCTCTCCTCCGCCTTCGTGCTCAAAGGACGAAAACGGTGAGGCGGAGAGAACAGTGGACGGGTAAAATGGAATGGAATCCGAGAGGCGCAAGAGCGGATCTCTGTCGCTCGGAGGAGAAATATGAACAGCGAGACGAACATCGGTGCGCTCTTTGACTTTTGTAAAAACGACCGTTAAATCCGAGATCGCGTCATCGCGCGAGAAGATATGACTCTGGCGGCGGCTCTCTCGCGTGATGATACAGCCTGTAAAATGCGAGTCGCGTCACAAAAGATGATACAAGCGATATCTTCGTTATCTTCGTCGAAGGAAGGAGAGGGGAAAAAATATATATAGAGAAAGGAGTTCCCCATCGGCGAAGAGACGAGGCTATTCCTCAGTATGCGATTCCTCTTTCTGACAGCTTCTACGAGTATTATAAGACACCGGTAGCTCGGAAAGAAGCCAGGAGGATACATAATTACGCGCGGAGGAGGAATTTTCATGTTACGACAAACTATCCGCGTCTATAGAGAACCCTTTATTACGGCCATTAGATTTAATGCTAGGGAGCGGCGACGCGTTGTGCTCCTGCGAGGCATCCTTCTACGCGAGGGTTGGACTTCGTGGCCGTTAAGAAGAGGTTGTTGTATCGTATAATACGACGAGACGAATCTTTTCGATCAGAAAGATAATAAAATTAATTTTTATTAACGTAATGTATCTCATTAAGCTGGACTCGTGTAACGACACGGGAACCTCCCCGCCATTAGAGAGATTCTTCTCCCGAGCCTGCAGTTTAGATAAACGGACAGATAGGATTCTCTCTGATGTCTTTGGACTGCTTGCCGTCGACAAACAAAAAGACAATGAGTAGAATTGATTGTATATAAATTTAACCAAATAAAAAATAATCCTATAAAAATAATCCTCCATTTATAAGATAAATAATTTCTAACATGGAGTTTAATTATTTTGTGTACAATATATATCGAACACAACTAACAATAAGCTAGACGAATATTTCTTGAGAGTCGCTTCTCATCAGCATCTATAAATGCGGTGGACGCGCGTGTCATCGTCTGGCCACGCCGATGCACGCGCTCGCAACAAGACTATTGCAACGCCGATAAAACGTCATATTGTGAGTACGCGTTTAGAAACACACAGGCAATAGGAGAGAACCGCGTTACTAGACATGAGAACATAAAGGGAACCGACAAATTCCACGTACACAAGATATTCCAAATAAAAAGAAAACTCGGTAAAACTTTAAACTCGACTTTTTAAGATTAATTAAGAGACAATATTTCTCTTTCTCTTTTCTTTGAAAGCTTAATATATCTTTATTTTCGGAATCGATTATTATAATGCAGAAATTAAAATAATTGTCATCCCTTTCGGTATGATTCCTCGTTTCTTTTCGATCGAGAAAAGGGCCCGACACCCGATATAAATAAAGTCGACGCTGGAAGAGTGACAGTTACAAAACTGGTGTCCCTCTTATATTAAGTCTCGCGAACGCGAACAACAGACGTCGCGCTAATAATGCCCGCACGTCCGTGTGTGTGTATTTAACGTCTCGTCGCGTTTGTACGCGCTCGCTATGATACCGCAAATAGAACCGCCGGAGGAGACGTCCAACTGTCTGGTGCACTCGCAAAAATAGGATTGTGTCGCCCCATCGTGTATCGCTCCAAAACGTTACGCGACAAAACCGCGGCGAATCGGGGTTACGAGACGAAAGCGAGACGATTGTTTTTACAGTAACGCCGAGAGAGAGAGAGAGAGAGAGAGAGAGAGAGAGAGAGAGAATGCAAAACCACCGTTTTCAATTACAATATCCATCAATCGACGAATATAAGTATCTTATTTACTACACTTCCCAAACGAATTTTGCTGACATTAATTTACGACATTCGTAACGTTAATCTTCCTCAATTTGAATATTCCTCAGTTTTATCCATTTTTTTAATGAACGAATCGCGTTACTATAATTGCAGCAATTATTGCAATAAGACCGTGGAGTTTATTAGTTACAAAGTATAAGCGTAAGGAATAACGACCGTATAACGGGTGAGGTAATTAAAAAATAATTGCGCGCGAGCATCGCTCCGATCTCCAAAGTAAACATTCCAAACGCGCGGCTAACGTAAGTGCAGCACGGTCAGCGTTGCAGCAGCAACGATTCTCGTACGCATCTTTCGCGATGGGCGAGACGGCGATGAAACAGGGCGACAGTACAGAAACGCGTCGCCCTTTACGAGCCTTTTTGCCGTCTGTGTTTGCTTTCGACGCGTAAACGGCGCGAGGGTGGCATTTGTCCACCAGACACGATGTGTTCGCCAGGCTCGCGAATAATCCGAGACGTTCCCAAGAGGAATCGCGCCGATCGACGGGCGTGTCTGCCTTTGATTCCCTTTCTTTTTTCTCGCGTACGTGGCGGCACGCGTCAAGGAAAACGACAAATCTCGTTCCGCAGCGACGTTCGACAAATAAGGGGAGAGAGAAAGAGAGACACGAGACTTCTTTTTTTTATTTTTTACGAGAGTCGGTTTAAGTCAAAAGCTTGCCCCTTATTAATTCGATAGCGCGCAATAACTTTTAAATTGATTTACGATTCATTCTTACAAATTCGGTGATTTCGAGCTATTATACGTCCGTTTTATAGCCCGGACTCGACGGGCCGCCCCAGCGGGCGGTCTCGCTTCCTACGAGATGCGGATCTATCGTATCTGCGATATCCCCCCGATCGCATCGTAGGCGCGTTATAATTCAAGCCGGCCGATTGTCAAACGGACGCGACGATCGCGTTGTAAACACGAGAATCACGTAGAGCGAGCGCCGTCGTTAATACTTAAAGGGTCCGTGCGGGTCACGCGGAGGTGCCGCTTCCTGTGAACGCTCCCGCTCGCTGTTCCGTGTACTAACGAGTGTTGTCGTGTAACCAGGAACCGGCGTACGCATATACGTGTAATGTAACACGCGTTATGACCGGTATGCTCGCGCCTGCGGAAAAACGTAGATTAGACTTTTAATTTCCGGGTGTCTTAAATTCGCGGTCAAGAATTATCAATTTTATTTTATTTTATTTTATTCTTTTAAATTAATTAGAAAAAGTGAAGTAGTTTAGAGACATTTCGACATGTGAAACAGATCTCCCTCGACACTTTTATAATTTAGCGACACTGCAAAATCTCGAAAACACTGATAATTATTGAGTAATATTTTTATCATAACGACGCGAATGAATTTATTTATATTTTATATGATCAATCCTTTGCATATTTAAAATAAAGAAATTGAAAAACCTATAGATAATATTCAGTTTATGAAATAATAATCAATTAATTCAGAATTATTATTTTTCTATCAGTATATCGAGATGTCCTTAAATTACGTTAATTATAAAAATCCTTCTATCTTTCTAGCCTCTGTCACTCGAAAAATCCTCGACAATATCTGTTCAAAATAACACGGTCGATGGAAGACGAGGCTTTCTTCCAGTTTCTCTGGAAGATCCCGCTGCTTCAATCGCGCGTTGTTTTGAAACCGCGAACGACACGACGAAATGTCTCAAGGTATTCTTCTTTCTGCTCCTTTCGCCTGTTTCTTTTCCATTGGACACGTCGGCTATTCCTGGGACCGGGGTGGAGGCAGAATGCGCGCGTCCTCGGGGAGCCGCGGAAAGGTGACAGGTGCCGAGTGCTTCTATAAATTGCGATCTTGAAAGAAAGAGGGAACGAGAAAACGAAGAAGGTCGTGGGAGGGAGCGAGAAAGTGGGAAGAAATCGCAAAGTGACCCCTCGGTTGCTATCTTTAGCTTGGTTTCTGAGCCCTAACATCGCTCTCCCTTTGAAACACGTGCGCTTCTGGATTCGCAAATGTCATTGATGTCCGAGCGTCAAATTTGAAGACTTAAAAAAATACATACGAGAATTTTAAGAGAAAAAAATTGATATGTTCCGATATAACGTTCGTGCAAAAGATCATAAAAGACTTTTGTTTCTTCCTCGGAAAATGTAGAAATTCTTGCAATGAGACGACACGATCTAGTAACGTGCGAACCGCGGAGACGAATTGATACTTGTGCACGTTCGAGAGGTTAAGGTTTCTGGAATATCTCGTAGCTCAATGAATTCTCGTTGGCACTAGGTTGGAATCACGCGAGTGTATCGATTATGAATGAGTCTCCAGATCCATTCAGTTTGAACGTGACCCAGCGTCCGAGAGCCTCGGTCCATCCTCGACTCATCTAGAGAGGCCCCGTCACTTTCATTCTGCGACACTCGCCTATCCTCAAACCGCTGTTGCGACTTCGAAATACGCGATCACGAAGACAGAGACATTAAATTCGATCAATGCGTAAAAATATCGTATTCAATACTGAATTATGATATGTGTAAAATAAATATTGCTTAATCATCGTATCTGGAATTTTTTAAGCGCTTGCATATCTCTATAATATTTCCATCATAAATTTTCAAGAAGATTTACATTTAAAATACAGCCTTTCTATACATTGCCTTGTTTAAATTCAAGCAACAGATAATTGATAATAAATTACCGTAGCTAAATAAGACATAAAAATGTGCGATGGAATTTCTCACGAGGTCCCGATCGCGACCTAAGTAAATTATTTGCTCTCGTTGCTCCTGGCAGGAGAGAAGATTAACATCGCGCGCCGCGGATATCCAACCGTGCGTGGAGTCCACTACTGCTGTGGACCCCCTTCGCTTGCTTCACCCCCTTCGTTTCCGCGCCCCGTTCGCGGACCCTCTGACGACCGCAACTATTTCCAGACGCGTTTAATTAATCTTGAACCAAAAACGTCGAGTAGGAAAATGGCGGACGGACGGTCGGTTAGGCTCGGGCATCGGCCACCTGGCAGAAATAGCAGCCATGGAGAAGCGGCTCCACGGACTTGACGTTTCCTCCGCGTACGCGAGAGAGACGGAACGATAGAGCGACGAGGAGGAAAGAGAGAGAGGTGGAAATTAACGGAAGAAATAAACGCGATAGACTTGGCACCTGCCAACCGCTATCTCGTCACCAACGTTTTCGACTTCCTTCGAGACGAGCATCGTCCGATTCATTTAATCCGCTCGATACGCACTCTTGATGCATATTTTTAATAATCTCGATATTCTCATAAATTGCCCAATAATATATACATATCAAACATAATAAATAATTTTATTAAATAATTAACAAATTAAAATTATTAAATAACTCGTCACATTTTCAATATATCGTATTTCGGTATTTCCGGTGATAAATCTAATTCCGCAGTGCTAAAATTATCGCCGATAGGAATATATTTAAGTTAAAGGATTTACTGAATCTCCCCACGATACAAGATACGATGTCCCCCCTCTCTTTCCGACCATCCTTTTGCGAGAGCTTGCCAGGTAGAGTAACGCGAGAGATCTCCTCTCTTAATTCGCCAGGTCAACGGATATCCGCAAAACGTAGGTTCCGAAAAGTGGCCGACTCGCCGCTAATAATAGCCAGTCCAGTCCCCCCGTGACGCGTATACAGGCCGGATTTATATTTCGCGTGGTACCGGAAACCGATTCCGAAATATCCCGCGTGCGCGCAAACGCGACCGCGGAAGTATTAAAAAAAGAATAATCCGCCGGTCCACTTTCTCGGCCGGCGTCGAAATCTCCGCCCACGACGAACGTGTTCGCGGCCAAAAACACGGGATCGGTTTCGTTGGGCGAACGAAACGGTGGTTGTGACTGATCAGGCTTCCCATGGATATACGTCGTGGATCGGATACGCGCATTTCCGGCGGCTCTTCTTCCCGTGGAGAAAATTCCCAGTGAGCTGAGAAGGGCCCTAAATCATTAATAAGCTTTCACGTCTCTCACGTCTTATATCAAACGTTTCAATTTATCTCTGATGTTCGCAGCTATACCAAAATGATTGCTGCATACAACTTCGCGCTTGCTTCGTCCAAAACGGAGTGAATTTGCGAGTGAGTCTCGTTATTAGAAACGAGATTATTTTATCGCGCTGCTAAATTATCGCACTGGGCATCTCGCGGCTAAAAAAAAAAAAAAAGAATTAACACGTATAAAAAAATGATAAACGCAAAGTGTGTCCGGCAACATTTAATCTCGCGTGTGAATGGCGTGCGAAAAGATAAGCCGTTTCGTTGCGGTTGCAAGGAATGCGAGATGATAAGAACGGCTGATAAGAATGCAAGCGCACCTTGTCTTCCCTCCGGGATAGTTACGTTCACGCTGTTGTTTTCAATGGATAAAACCGGCCACCATGAAATTTCGTATCGTCTTGAACATGAAAGCTCACCATCATCGCTATACATCTTTTGCGTGCTTAATGTGGCAACTGCTTACAAACTTGCAGGGCAGAATTTTATTGCCTCTAGCGCTTTCAAGAAACTCGTAATATTATAATCAAGTAAAATTTAATTTATTCGTCGAACTTTTTTCAACTAACACACATTCATACACATTTATAAAGTTGGCATCCGGTTTTTAGAACTCCGATGTAATTGATTTGATTTACAAATCGATTGCTTGAGAAAGAATCGATTGCGCCGAATATGACTTGATAACATGACAGATGAGACGCATCTGTCTATCGCGAGGAGATCGCTGGTAGGTCTCGAAGAAAAATTTTTAATTTTATCTGGAAGCGCGTACACCAAAATGCGCGCAAAACATTTTTGATGTCACACGTCGAGGATGAAGAATATGAAAATGGCAGCGGACGTACGAATGACATAGGTTAGCGTCACTCTTTTTATCGAACAAACGTCTGACATTTTCAAGGTTAATACATTTAGATTAACGTACAATCTGAATTTATTAAAGAGTAATTTTAATCTATTTTGTTAGAGAATTTTTTTGAAATTATGTTCTATAAAACTTATATCAAGGCCTCATTTTCAAAATGAAAATTACACGTAATATCTGATATATTGTATTAATATCTGCTAGCGGGAAACGAACTTGATAAATCTGTCGTGAAAGTAAACTCGAGAAATTCCATCAATGAAGAGATCCGAGAAATATTCAAAACGAACCGTACATTGGATATCGCGGAATCTAATTCCAAAACAGATGAAAAAAATGAGAAATCTCCCGATACAAAATCACAAGATAAAGACGGTATGTTTTATATCAAACTGTCTGTTTTTAGAAGAAATAATTACGTTACAATCCATAATGAAATATTGACACCGTGTCTACTAATATGAAATGATTCCGAAATAAGTAAAATTCCGTTTATGATACGCGGATAAAATAATTTTAGATGCGTGCGTTGCCTCCGGCGATATTTGTAGAATCTGTCACATGGGCGGACATGCCCCAATCGCGGAAAATCATTCGTCGTGCGACTTGCAAATTCAGATTGATCGGACATCGACACCGTCAAACTTGACCAGTCTCGGTCCTTTGATCTCGGCCTGCAAGTGAGTTTTCGGCTTATTATAGAAAGCTAAATATTATTCTACGAACAGATTAATAGAGCTTTAGGGATCTCCGACCTCGAACTATGTATGCGAATAACTTATAATTCAAAGAAACAATCTCGAGCCATAAATTTTCTAAAATCGATGACGTATCGATTATATAAATCATGTTAGAAGATCAAAAATAACAAGAATAGAGAGAGAGAAATCGCGCGTTATTCAAAGATGATTTTTCATATCTCGAGAAAAATACTTAAAAAAAAAAATCTCTTTCGACGTTCATCGTGATGTTTTCTCTAAATGACACGACAGATGCCGGGGTACGGTGGCTCTAGTGCATGCCGAGTGCCTCGAGAGATGGCTGACCGAATCCGGTCGCGCGAGATGCGAGCTCTGCGGCTACAGGTACGCGACCAAGAGGGTACGTCGTTACAACCTTTTTCGAAGCGTTGTAATATGGTTCCACACCGTAATAGCGACTCGACAGGTGAGTTAACTTACGCTTTATCCTCCTCTTTTATTCTGCATCCAAACTTGAAACCGGATTTGATACGCGCAATACAAGTATTATTAATATATCAAATATTGTGCATTATTCATCTTTAAATCGCGAAAGTAATATCGTAAAGCCATAAAATACTAAATACACGCGAATATTATCAACATAGCAATATACACAGCGCGTATATCATTAAGTAAAATTGAAATCATGTTACAAGCTGACCTACAAGATCTTATGGAACATCGCAATGTGTATTTATTATAATTAGACTTTTAATTATCCCGACAATTCATCTTATTATTTACGCATATTCTCTTTCAAGATGTTGCTCGATATCGGGTACTTGGTAATGACGACGCCTGTGGCTGCCTTTTCCTGCTACATATGCGCCTTGGCCTTGAAGACATTGCTGCGAAACGGCTTTTACGAGATACCGTGGATGATAGTCGCCATGTTACCAACCTGCTTATTGACGCTGATAGCTTATTGGCGATGGATAATTACGTTAGGGAGGTACGTTTAGCTCAAATCAGCTCGTGCGCGGATGAAAACGCTGTCATTAATGGAAAATGAGTTCATTAAGATATTACGCGCAGAAGGCGCGATTATGTAATTATTTAAGTTTGGCGAGCTACACACGAGAGTACGAGATTTCTCGAGATAATGTCGATTATTGAAAAAATGATTAGAGAGTATTTCTAGCCGCGCGTCGTTAGAGGGACGAACATAAACATTGGCGTTAATAGTGAAATTATGCAAATTATGTAAGGATGCAACTCTTCTCTCTTATTACAGATTGCACGGTCATCGATGGAGACGCTATTGGAGAAGCAACTTTGTGGTTCGTTTGATTCCTAATAGCAACAATATCGAGAACAATATTGATCTGCGAGAACAATCGAGCGATCATTTCGACATGGACGATTTCGAATGGAGGATCGAGGAGATCGAAGAGTTCGCGTGACTTTCACGTACTCAACCGGACAATCGACGCGCAATCGTGACATTTAATTGCGACAACCATTTTCTATTTCTACTCGCGTCTCTTTGTCGGAACCTTCATACAGCTGCACGATTTTTAATTGCATTTTATTAACTCGACATTTCAATTGAAACTCATTGTCGCGTAACGAAGACGATGCTCGCCGCATCAGAGCCAAATTAAGATTCGCCCAGTCCAATGTTTCCGGAGATACATGATTTACGCCTGGATTTTATAATATTATTTTTAAGTACTCTCTGTATCCTCTTTTACAATTTTTATTAAAGAAAAATTGCGATTTTTTTTCAAAAGATTCTTAAACTAAAAGTCTAGCATTACCAACTCGTTTTCCGCGAATATAAACACAAGATGACAGATATCTTTACGATATATATATGAAGGATACAAATGCCAGGTAGAAGTTGACGCGCTGGATTGCGGGAAAGAACATGTCGAATAAACCTGTTACTTTCGAGCCATGCAGAATCCTCTTGCATCTCACTTTTATTTTATCGAAAGTAATTACTCGCACGCGGCAATTCTTATTATTATTTATGCATGCTTTAATATTATAAATACTGCTAAAGATTAAATTTATTAATCGACATGTCCCCTTTACTCGCCTGTGACACTTACGTGTCGTGAGATCTTCGAACTGAACTTTTGAATCATCAACAGCAATTCCATCGTGATAACACCATTTACGTGCCCTCGTCTCACACTATATTATCGTATAAAAAGATATCGGTATATCACTTTCAATTTGTCCGCTATTGATTCGCTGCAATTTATCTGCACATTATCTTAGCAAGTAAAATTACACTCGAGTGATTGTGTCAGGATTAATAAATTATTAAATTCAAGATATCAATCCTTTTCACACAGAAGACAGGAATATGATTTTTTAAAGTTTGTAAAGAGATTCCAATTCGTAGCAGTTAAAGACGGCATTCAATAATGAGTTCAAAAATTTCGTTAAAAGCCCTATATAAAAAAAAAGAGAAACGAAGAAAAAGAGTGATTTCTTTCAAATAAAATCAACGTGACGAATATTATCATCCCGTCGTAATCGATGCATTCGATGATTACCGAGAAAGGGTACGGCATTAATAACGATCAGCATCGATTCGCGCTTTAATCGAATCCGTCGGAAGATTTTGAACCGTAACATTTAAAATCGGTCGATCTCCATCGACTGCTTGAATTTATCCACTAACAAGTCGGCTCCTCTTCCGCTCATTGACTTAACTCGAACGATTTAATTAAGCGCGCGATGTTAGCCGATAATTTCACCATGTACATGCCTCTTTCATTTCGAAGAGATCGGATATTCGCTGCGTGGAGAATTTCTCTCTTTTTAAAGATGAAATTCTCGATTAACGCCGGCAGTTCCCAATCGATTATCGATGATGGCTTAGCGATAAGGCTGATAATGAAGCGCCTGCCGCAACAAGACGATTTCACAAGACTAAGTTTAAGTGATTAGATAAGTTAGTTTTCAAGCTAAAGAAAATTGATAAAAGTCGCACCATGTCATGTTCCTATTAATAAGCGCGATACTAATCAACTTGCGATAATGAGAACCGAATCTCTAGGACGACCTGCTTGCATGTGGTTTACATTTTAATGCGCAATAATAACCGGCATCGTCGTCCGGCATGCGCCGTCGTTGATTCATGACGGAATAATTATGAATAATTACGTTTGTCTGAGTTTTGCGCTTCTCGCTCGAGATGTGATGAAAATTTTCATACATAAGAGTCGAGTTAATTTCTTTAATGATATCTACAAAGATATGCGAGAAGAAAATTAAATTCTCGAGGCTAAATTCATTTTGTAGCAATAATTGTTTACATTATCTTTATTTTGATCTTTTTCTCGATCACTTTCTCCCTTGACTCTTTGCTGGAATCGTCGGCACTTGCCGTCTGTTTAAGACGACTTTTCGCCACGGCGACATAGAGTCGAGGAAGAAATGAATCTTTTATGCGGCTGCATCCCTGCAGATGCATCCGGTTCCTTCTTCAGATTCTATGAGGCGATGCGCGGACCCTCGTGTGTCGCTCCTAGATATACGGAAATAAAAAAAAGAGGCGAAAAGGATACCGCCAACGAGAGCAGTGCGTCACCGTGAATTCCTCCCCTCTCCCGCTGCAAAAAGTAATATTTATACGGCGGATATTTGTCTCGTTGACAGACGTTTTTCCCACCGATGAATTTACTACGGATCTGCGGCCATTAAATTTCGATCCACGCGCGAGATATACAGAAATTTTTCCCCCAAAAGTATCGATTCCAAATCGAAAGAATCAATCATTTATATATAAAGTCGTAAATTAATAGAGTTGCGTTATAAAATTATACTAGCTGTGTTACTTCTCCTTCATTATACAAATAATCTATATATCTTTTTGCGACGATAAAGAATAATCAGTACGCTTTATCTATTCAGTGAAACTGTCACATGAATCTTTTACTCCAAATTTGCTAAAATTAATCTCTCAAATAAATTGCAAATCGCCTGATACTTGATGAGAGCATTGCAAATTTAAATTTGATCTAAAGACTTGAAAACGCTGATTGAGTCATAAACGATATCGCGCTGTCAAAGGTGCAACGATCTCGAAGACCGGCTCGATGGAGTAATTTATTCGCCGTGAAAAAAGAAAACTGATAAATGGCGCAATATGATATCACAGATGCATAAATCAAGCTTAAGTGCATTACGTCTCTAATTATTCACCGTGATAATGAGAGAAAAAAATGTGTCGCAGGTAACGCGCGAATAGTGTTGCTAATTGTTCTCTCTTTCCGGTAAAAAAAATGCTATCTCGAAACGGGTCGCGTAATTGCAATCCCGGCTTATCTACGCTCTTTAAAGCTGTTAGCGAATCGTAAAACGAAGAATGTGCGCCCGTAACTATGGCACTTGCCTTCTTGATATTTCAATTCCAACCTCGTTTCAACTACACAACGCTCTCTTCATTAGAATCTCTCGTGATATAATGTAAAAACAACGATTTTTTGTCGGAGTTTATACTACATTCCAAACAGCATTCTATAGAACAAACTATAAATTCATCCAATCATATTTTTTTTTTTTTTTTTTTTTTTTCAAATCGAAAACACCCTGTATAACTCGATATTGATGATCTGTCCAGTTGCATTCCTTGTGCCGATCTTTCTTTCAGCCGCGGACATGGTAAACGATGCGCTAGGCATTTCCACTGATAAAATTTATAGACGCTGATAAAGAGAGCGTTCCTGCGGTCATTAAAGCGGTCTAACGATTTAGTAGGCACGAGCCAATAAATTCGAGCCCTTCTCGAATCGCTTTCTCTCTCTCTTTCGCTTGCATTCCCCTCGTTGATTTTATAATTAGATCACCAAGCTTATATATGCGCGACGGTATTCGTAGGAAGCGTTGTTAACATAATTACGGGAAATACACTGTTGGAAATATGCCGCTCCTCGTAGCGCTTTACGCAAGATGGTGCATTTATTCGAGTAACGTGAGCATCATTATGCACAAAATCACTTTACACACGTTTCACTAATTATTATTAGCATGTTTTGCATCTTGCAATTTTATCGATTTTTTTTTTTTTTTTTTTCGTTTGAGGTGTAACATAAAAGTCGAAAATTTCGGTAACGTTTTGAGCATATGACCGATGACTAAAAGTCACTCAAAGATCGAGCAATCAGCTGGCTAGCATCAACTTTCATCGCCGACATTTATCGCTTCGATTTTCCTTGTTCTTAAAAACTGTCTGTGATTACAGATTCACGAGAAGATAAAACCGTCTCTCTTTTTCGCATCGATATATTGGCGCAAACGTAAATTCTAACAACTTTATTGGATCACTATAAGCAAACTTCTTTAATTACTTAAATTTTAGAAAAATCCTACAAGTTTTTTTTTTTAATTTTTCTAGCCATAAAATTTATAAACGAATGAGATATAGTCTTATGTAGAAAATACAATAATTTGAACCGAGATTCTGCCAAGGACACGGTGTATGTTTGTAAAGACATGGCTTGGGCAACAGATAAGCTCGTCTTCTCGAAAATACGTCCCTATCTCGTGTGACAGATAAGTGATCGAAAGAATGAGTCTTACGATCGTGCGATCGGTTTAAGTGCATCTATACCATCGACCATTGCGATTTCGATCGCGACAAGGTGCGAAGAAGGCCGCAAGAATATCTTGGCACGGCGCGGCAAGACTGAAAATCAAATTCTACGAGATAATAACGTATGTTAGCCGCGCGAGCGAAAACGGTGGAGTTCTGCCAAGAGAAACACACCTTAATGCCCGTATTATATGCGCGCGTACATGAAGGAGCCGACGATCGAGGAGAGCTCGTTCGAGTTCCTTTTCAAATGCGGCACGAGCGTCGCGACGCGTTTCAGGAGAAACATAATATTTGACTAGACTGAATAATGTTTCATCGGTGGCGAAAATTTGTGAGCTAAAACGAGCAACGAAAAACTTGACCTTTTCTCTTAATGTCTTAATCAATGTTGCACATTACGGTATATAATTTTTGTCTTGCAAATTCTAATCGTTCCATCGATTGGATAACGTTTCACAGCCTGTATCGAGTCACATATATTTTTGTCGTTAATGGTAGAATTTTTAATAAATCTGCGACACGGATTCTTCGACGTAATGAATCGAATATAAAAAAAAAAGCTAGATAATTCCGCGTAAAATCCATATCACATATTGAAGATTAAAGATTGAAATTTGGCTGATTAGAACAAAAGGAATTGAAATTTCTTTGTCCCGATTGATCAAATTTCAATCTTATCAAATTTCGATCTTCAATCTTAATCTTCAATGCATACGGGCTTAGAAATTATTGGTTGAGCAAAGAAACTTATGATTGAGACGTTCAATTTGTTTCCGTCCACGAGAAAACGAATCTCGTAGAATTGTTGATAAGCTTTGAAAGAAACTTGAAAAGATTGCTCGATGAAGGGCAACTATCAGATGTAGTGTGATTTATCGCGCATCGAACGCAGATGTATGATAATGCACGTTATTCGAACTTCGATAATATATGTACGTGTCTGTTTCTGTTTCCTTCAAATTAAAACATTGAGAAATTGTTTCATACGATGATCGATGGCTAACATGCGTATCCAATTATACGGAAAATAAATGCCTTGCAGCTTGAAAATATTGGAGTATATAAACATCGCTCTATTATTTGCGAAATATTTAAATGATAAATCATAGCGTACTATTTTCCCGATTCTAGGAAGCTTAAATTAGCTATTTAAAGAACAGTCTTTTCTTTGAAAGATTCTCCGTTTTTGTTTATAAAAAAGAAAATAATAAAAAGAAATCCTCTCGCGCGAGATGCATTCACTCAAAAAAGTAGTTTTGCAACTACAGCAAAAATTTTCTGGGTGCGCAAAATTAACAGAGGTACATAAATGATTAGCAAATACTGTGATATCGCATATGTTTCGCATTTAATCAATCTAAGTGACAGAGACAGAATTTATATCTGAACTGTTTGTGAAATTTAGAAAGAATGTTTTTCTGTGGCGCCTATCCATGTTAAGGCCAATCATACTTGTTATAAAGTTTGGCTGTGGTACACAGAAAAGATTAGCGGCAAGAAACAAATGAATATATAATCCTCACATCTAACATATTTGTATAACGCGCCCAATCTATCTAGCTCTTTCTCTCAATTTCTCTCAATTTTTCGATGCTGCAGTTATAATTGGCAGTTATATGATATTTCTCACAAAGATCGTTCTAGCTGTAGTATCGAAACTCATATTTATCCAATGCAGTGATTAACATTTGGCAATGGGACCTAAATTTTCTAGAAGATATTATTAGAATGTTGCTGCTATAAATTCTATATGTAACAGACAATATTCTAACAGATACAAAAAATAGCGATAAATTTTTGTTGTGACACCTAGAAATCTACCTATATCAGCAAGACATTTTTTTGAGTGTTCAGAACATTACCGTGACCAGGATTCTCGAATCTGGGTTATTACGGCGACAATAAGGTCCTAACCACTAGACAATCACGGTTACCCGAGGATCCACGAGTGATCGATAGCGGATTGATCGTTGATCCGTTGTTACGGTGATCGCTTGATCGCTCGAGCGGAGCAAGGCTGTCGCTATACGGCTTCGAGCTCCGAGGACCCACGAGTGATCGATAGCGGATTGATCCGTTGTTACGGTGATCGCTTGATCGCTCGAGCGGAGCAAGGCTGTCGCTATACGGCTTCGAGCAAATCGTTCGCATAGAGAAGAATTTACCAACACACGTGTATTTCGTCTTGCTCATTAATATCGTGGAATTCACGTTAAAGGTCTCGGACATTGATTTACAGCTAGCTCCGACGATTTCCGCGATGCAAATAGCCGACGCAACAATGCGCGAGCGAGCGAATCACCGTCGTTTTCTGGTCTCGTTGTTTTGCAACTTCGAACGAGCCGAGCTTTTTGCAAGCGGATTTCCTAGCAATTAGCGGTAAAATACCGTCGGGGAAACGATATTTTACGAGCCGGCCACTTTTGCGCTGCTCTCTCGTCGGGCGAAAATCGTCCGACGTCGTGTTTTATTGTTTTCAATGACGGCGGCCTACGTGCAAGTTTAGTAGCAGTTGCTACCTAGTGCGGATAATGTCTACCATTTGCGGGATAATAAATTGTGCAAGCGCGGAGGAATGTGCCTCGTGTATCATAAATTAGATATCGGAAAGCGCTGAAAGGAGTTTTTCTCCCTCGTTCCATTAGTAATTCTGGATCAGCAAAAACGAGTAACGCGATCGAAACACGTTTATCCGCGTCGTCTATTTCCAGCTAGGATCATATCGTCGTCGCACTTTATCCGCATCGGATCCTCGGCGGGTCTTCTCGAAGTCGGGACTCGGTGCGGAAACGCGGTCACGTTCTCTCTCGTCCGGAAGCTCGTTCCCGTAGGTGTCGCGTGTACGAGAAAGATAAAAAAGTGCCGGGATGGAAGGCGATATCCTTCGGCAACACCCCGGAAGTGTGAACACGCCAGACGAGCACGTCGAATCGGCTCGCGGAACGCACAGATTCGTTCGCGTCCAGAATAGATCGTTTCGTTTACGTTTCCAACATTTGTATGTAAATTAAGCGCGAAATCCGATCTTAATTTCAATGACGAATAAATATATCTCGGTAATGAAATTCGAATTAAAATGCTAAAAGTAAGTGAAAGTAATTTTAAGCGAATTTAAATCCCTAAAACACGATCACGTTCCCCATAATTTGCCGTTAAAATTAAATAGCTTTTTGGACGTCATACAAGTTTAAAAAAAAATTGTCAACAAATTGTCGAAGAGAATCAAACTGACGTTACGGAGATCGCACGTGCGGTCCACGAGATTATCCAGGAGCGGCTTATCCGTGCGTGCATACATACGTGCGCGGGCTGGTACATAGCGTTTGCATGTGTGCATGTGTATGTGCACGCGTGCTATGTTATTATATTTTGTCGGCCGTGCCAGATGCCGAGCCCGGCCCTTGCCACTGGTTACTTCTGGTTTCATATTCCGGCGCGACGGTATTTTTGGAGCGCGCTCCGTTACACGCTGGTGTATTTCGTTCTCGCGTGAGAAAAAAAAAGGAAGGGTTGAAAGAAAAGGGGGGAAGTTGAATTTCTTACTGGGGACGCGTTAAGAAAGTAGCGTGCCACGAATACTGCAAAAAGCAGAAGCCTGCATTTTGTCGCAGAGTTTGTAGCGAGCGTCATTATCGTTAGCGTATCGCAGATTTATAACGTGTCACATGATTATTTTGCTATCCTCGAGATGTATAGTGTATACAAGTACACTATAATATATCAAAATATGTGTTTTAATAGCACATTTTAATTATTATTTTCTTATATTATTTGATCAATAACCATAATAAAAAATATCGTAAATCTAATCAATGCAATTTATTTAATACCTTGTTGCTAGTGTAATTGATAAAACCAAACGTTTTTGGGAAGAAATTAGCCTTATACAAATAAATTTTTCTTAAAAAGTTATAATTTTGCAATTACAATACTTTTTCATTATTATCATCGATACTTATTTTTTATTTAAATAATTGCATCGATATAAAATACGACAAAGAAGACTTTATAATCCAAGAATATTGCTTCCACAGCACGCTGTAACACAAGGTACTTCAATCTGTTATTGATCCGTTCAAATGGAAGGAAGAAGGTCGACCACTCGATCGGCCCTTCGTCCAGAAACGATGGGCTCGACTTATTTGCATTGACAGCGCGTTTATACTGTGGCACGCGCGAAACAGTGACCACGTGTATGCCGCCGACGGGCGAATGTAAACGCGAGACTGTAAACGAGAATCGGCCAGGCCAGAAAAAGCACGGGCTGACGAACGCGACACCGACAACACGAGACCACCGGCAGACAAATTTGTTCTAAGGGATAAGTCGTTGCTGCTACGTAAACAGCTCGCAAACCTTTGACAAATAATATATATTCCCGCTTAAATTTGTATCAATCAATAATTTTATATATTAATCGGTATTAATTGATTGATCACACCTCTTAATATCGCGTCGAAATTTGCCTCTCGTTCAAACTTCCACTTTAAGCGCGCGATTTCGCGGCCGATTCCGACGAGTGCCTCTTTCGTCGAATTGTCGAGCGACGAGGGGAACGCGCGGTGGAGAAAAAAGAATTATACATAAAGACTCCTACAAATTTATTCGTGCGGCAGTTCTGCGACCGATTTCCACGATACCCGCATCTTCCATCTCTCCCCCCAACGGCATTTATTTATCTCGAGTGCGCGCGGGCCTCATCGTTCAATTTGCCCTCTCGCGAATATCTCGTGGCCGGGCACGAAACCGTTTCGCTCGTTAACGCCGATTACGTCATGGGGAGATATACCCATCATCTAACCTCCTTTTGCAGCAGCCCCGATGCGCGGGGTAAAGGCTGAGGAATAATTTTTACACGGGGACATAGATTGTGCCAGATGAATCGCGCGAGATTACGCAAACGTGTAATTATGCATCATCGATGCGACGTCGAGGCGAACACGATTACAAATTTTACACTTTTATCGATATAGCCTTATCGATTAGCCACAGTAGATTATATCATAAGTATTATTAATAGCGCGTATCCTTGCAATTTACCGCTAAATAATGTTTCCTCTGAATATAATTCATGTCTCACGGTGTAATATATGTATTTCTAGCGGAATATATAATCGTGAGAGAACACGCGATATAAACTGCAAACATTGAAAGATACGCGTTTAAAGGCTAAAGGAATAAAATCGTGTAAAATATCATGACACTTTGTGATATTTCGATACGATAGGCGAATAAAATCTCGTAATCCTGCGAACGATATCTCTCGTTGAGAGCGTTGGCGCGTATCTCTGCGAGAAGCGCGCGGGATTGAAACCGCGCTGACATTATTCTATTCTCTCTAATGCGATCAAGCAGCGTTCGGGTACGCGCCGATTGCCAATTGTTTCTCCATTTCAGGAAACGCTCGTATCCAGCCTGTACGGGGTCAAGGGTCGTCGACCTCGTGTCCAGAAAGCCCCGGGTACGTACGTGTCGATGGTAGACGCTGGTCAGCGACGGTCATTATGTTAACTGGCAATCACGGTAATGCTGTCATCAGCGTCCGTACTAACGGCAATAACTATAATGCAGCCATTGTGGGCACTCCCGTGTAATCCGGGCGACTTTTCATTGACCACTACCGGGTGTATCCAGAGCGGATTTTACTTTACTAAGAATCGATTGCTCGCGCGGCGATAATGTTTTGGATTTGAATGTGAAAAGTCTGTCATCGCGAATCGATTGTTACATAATTATAAAAAATACCGAAATAGTTTGGAGGATAATTCCGGTTTTAAGCAAACATAAGCGAAATCGGTCATGCAATATATAAAGATGCATGCGACTCACCGAGCCGGCGATGCTTGCGCGCTTCTTGCTCGATGCACGCCACGTCCGCGGCTTCCCCATCGCCATCATTATAACTCGCGCGATGCATCCCGCTGAGCTCTCCATAGGTCGCGTAACTGTTTCCCTCCTTTCGGCGGTTGTCACCAGGAGCTGGTAGGAAAACAAAAATACTGTTACTCGTCCGCCATTAGACAACATTAGCGGACGGACGAGGGCCGTGGACGCGCGCGGCATAAAAGGCGCGATCGTGACGATGTCGGTTAATCAGCTCGACAACCTGTAATTAGTTCACGGTATAAGTCGCAGACGATCCCTAATGATTACTAATGAGCAACATAGCGTAAAATCAATCTTCTAACGACGTAATTTTTTTTCTGAAAGAAAAATCTCTCCGTATAATTATTTCTTCATCCCGACGATCGTTCAGAAAATTATTATCATCGCTATGTTTCCCTCGCTTTATTGCTCCCTCGTTGCTTTCTCGCTTTTACGCATCACACGGCATTCTCTCTAGATGTGTGTATGTGTGTGCGACGTCATTTCTCGGTGGAATAAATACGCGCCCGTTCGCATGCGAAATTGCATATTCGTCGACTTTCAATTCCGCGTTTTAATCGCGCGATTATGGAATGTCAAAATTATATTTGAAATTGCATTGCATTCGCGGTACATTTAACGGAGTTATTACAGCAAAAAACATAAAAAAAAAAACTATTTTTTAAATATCTTTTAAACACATATTTTTAATTAATATCAAAATTCGCGCATTTTTAGGAGCGATATTATAAAGCAAGGTAAGATATTAGCAAAAGTTGCTTCTAGCCACGCTACCGTTGCCAAATAACGCACGCCGGGCACGCGCGCGCGCGAACGATAGAAAGGCACATCACTTCCGGCAGTGGGACCGATCGCATCCGGTGATGGGACGCGCGTATTACGTACGATCGCAACGTGTTACGAATAGCGGCGCAAACCTTTTAAAGCGACCACCGTCACGGCGGGAAGCGTCTTTACGACCGCACGAGGGAGAAAGAGAGAGAGAAACAATTTTTAATTATTATCTTAAGCACGTTGACGATTTTATTGCACGACACTGATTGCCGATTTAACGATGAACATTGAAAAGACGGACGGCGTGCTCAGAGAGACGTAAAATTCTTACTAAAAGAAAGATTTCTGGATTTACTCGCGATCGAAGCGCGTAATGTGTCAAATCGAGATCGCCTCGTCCGATTCCGTGCCGTTGGCGATTATCCGAGACGCATAATCGTTTGGTTACTTAGATATTTACGCGCGCTCTGCGAGAATCCGAAGGTTACGAGCTTATTTCCATCCCGAAATACGACCGCGCGCGAGTTGCAGCTGCAACTGCTTCGCAAACTCGCTGCAAATAAAAGTATACCGAGAGGGGAGGATTCTTCTGTCCGTCATTTCGAGTAAATCGTAGCGTTTTAAGCTACCGTGTTTCCACCTTGAAATATGTACTGCGTGTCAAAATATAGCAGCGTGTTTCGGTGGTGTAATGGGCGCGTGACGTCACGCTCACCCTCCGGTCGAATTAATCATCGTTAAGAGTCCGCGAACAACGACGTGGTGGAACGACGGTTTCTCGGACGTGTGTGGCGATGTGTTCCCGAATCGTAAATGAAATTGAGCAAGAATTCTAAATTCCAGCGATTCGGCCATTTCGATTTTATTGCGGTATTACAAGGTGCAAGGAAGCATGCCAAACGATACAATGTAGATAGACAGAATAATCTAGTCTGCTTTTTGGGACAACACTATATATATTACATCTTTATACCTAGTTGACCTCGTTTCATATTAATTAATTTCGCTTTTTGTATTCAAGTGAGTAATATATTTCAAACATTTATTTCGAGAGCACTATATAGCCTTGCCCTTAAACTACAAAGATCTAGTAAATCTTCGCGTGTAGCTCGTTATCGCGATATAAATATTTATGTCCGGTCATACAGTTAATAAAAGACTTATCGGTTTATCTATATTTCCCTTTCCGAGTTTGACGTGAGAGATACCATCCGTATCGAGCACGGGCAGTGTTCTTTTATAATTTAAACATTACATCCTTCATAAATTAAACATTACATCCTTCATAAAAAAAAAAAAAATTTAAACATTAATTCCAACATTACATTGAACCTATCACTCAAAAAAATGTCTTGCTGATATAGGGAGATTTCTAGGTGTCACAACAAAAATTTATCGCTATTTTTTGTATCTGTTAGAATATTGTCTGTTACATATAGAATTTATAGCAGCAACATTCTAATAATATCTTCTAGAAAATTTAGGTCCCATTGCCAAATGGTAATCACTGCATTGGATAAATATGAGTTTCGATACTACAGAACGATCTTTGTGAGAAATATAACTGCCAATTATAACTGCAGCATCGAAAAATTGAGAGAAATTGTTTAAAAGAGCTAGATAGATTGAGCGCGTTATACAAATATGTTAGACGTGAGGATTATATATTCATTTGTTTCTTGCCGCTAATTTTTTCTGTATACCACAGCCAAACTTTATAACAAGTATGATTGGCCTTAACATGGATAGGCGCCACAGAAAAACATTCTTTCTAAATTTCACAAACAGTTCAGATATAAATTCTGTCTCTGTCACTTAGATTGATTAAATGCGAAACATATGCGATATCACAGTATTTGCTAATCATTTATGTACCTCAGTTAATTTTGCGCACCCAGAAAATTTTGGCTGTAGTTGCAATACCACTTTTTTGAGTGAACAATCTCTCCGTGTATATATACGATTCAAGAAAACGGCGATGTATATATGTAAATTAAGAGATAAAAGATAAGAGTTTTAGCATACGCGACTGCATCTAGAATTATGTATCCAAAACTTAAACGTACATGAAAGAGACTCGACGTATTACATTACGTAGCGATGTCAATAAGAGAAATAATAATGGTATCTGCGTAAATTAGGTCTCGCCATACCTTGTTAAAGCACTGGGCAATTCGACCTTGACAGGTAGTCTTAACTTATGCATTTTACTTTATACGTACACGCACTACTATGTCATTTAAAGTACAGTCTTCTCTCTTCGCTTCTCTCTCTTTCTTTCGACCTTTCTCTATCTCTTTCGCAGCCAGATGCGTGCAAACGCATACATACACACGTGCATAAAGAAAGCACGCGCTTATACGGGACTACGTGCGAGATGTAACGGGAAACATAACCAACGAAATGCGCATCCGAATACTTTCTTTAGAGAGGAAAGGAGAGAGTATAAGAGAGAAAATAGAGCAAACACGCACGGTGCGTGATTTTTTGAGAGAAAAGAGATATTAAAAGAGAGAAGAGAGAGAGAGAGAGAGAGAGAAACGAGGGAGAGCCACAACACTAATGAAACGACACACGAACGAAACTAACCAACTATATAACGGAGGAGCGGGGGAGAGGGTTGGCAGTTCTAGCGAATGATTTTACATGGACACTGGACGGCAAACGACTCCTCTTCGGGCTCGCGTACGTCTCTCGGCGACGACGGACACTCGGGACTAGATTCACGACGCAAAGTCATCGGTCACACGCGATGTTAACGTACATACACACGGACTACGCACACACGCGAGTGGCGAACGCAACGCACGCTCCGTTTCGGTTACGCGACGATCATTTGGACGACGCCACCGGCGGCTAATTTTGCGCACCCAGAAAATTTTTGCTGTAGTTGCAAAACCACTTTTTTGAGTGTAGAATTTTTAAGGATCCTTGAGGATTCTCCATGATCCCGAGACTTTGTGGAAACAAAAAAAGCATTTGTTATCGGAAACCGTCCTCCGATAATTAAGAGACACAGTTATCTCCCAAGCGTAATTGTCAAAATTAAATAAAGCGACGATCAATCTCATTTCTTTAGTATAAATTACGCCTTTAAAAGTAGATTTTTATCGACTCTTTTATGCGCCATCGATTTTTTTAGGATCTACAAACAAAGATAAACAAAATAATATTTGAAATAAAATAGAAATTATATTTATATAGGCTATTTCTCTTAATTAATTAAAATAATTATTTCTTATTATAATATTAGCAATAAAATGTTTGAAAATTTGTAATCATTCTATTTATATATTTCTCTCTTAAAGCTTTTGTCTTTGTTATGCTTATGTATAAAAAATAAGCTATTAAATAATAGTATATGTTTTTTTTTTTTAAATTAGGATTAAAGATAAATGACGGTTATACTTTTACAATAAGTCCATCATTCTTACGGAAAAAGAAATATACGTTTCGAAATAATATCGCGTTTATACACGAAACATGATTTAAATAATGATTTACAATACTTTACATTTGAAATACGCCACTATGTATGCGATATCTCGTTCGCGCCGATGTTCAAAAATGGTCTCGATACACGCGGCTCGTGGTTTTCGCTCTTTCAGGTCTCCCGCGGTTCTCATCGTAAAAAGTTAAATTTAATCTCTCGCTACCACACACACCACCGCGCGGGGCCGCGAGGCTTTACGATTCCCTCCGGCCATTCGATTTAGCGCTTTACGAGCGTTCGGCGGTCGGCGCGGCGGATCCGCCCTGCGGCCAGGTCGACCTCTCTCTCCCGCGCACCTTGCAAATATATAAGACACCGCCGTGCCTTTACCGATCCGCGAGAGCGATCCCTCTTTTTGATCTCAGCCCTTACTTGTAAGTCGTCCGACAGTCCGCGTTGCCGAAGAATCGCTTCGTTATCGCGAAACATTGTCGACGGAGATTCGAACGAACACGTCGCGAATGCGAAATAAACCGGTTTCGCACGCATGTCAACAAGAGTACTCGTCTTCTATAATCTTCGCGATGCACCTTCGTCGCGTATTATCTTCGATAGAGAAGGACCTTTCCCTCGGAAGGTCCTCCGAGGAACGATCCGGATTTCGGTTACACGAGACATGTTCGCGATATCTGGAAGCGATGGATCAGTCCTCGTTGATCTATTACACGATCCCGAGCATGTGCCATTGATAAAATAATAATTGATGATTATTCAAAAGTGCCATAGGTATCCTGATACTATACATTTGTCTATTTCCAGCGTCCGTTCTTCTTTTGCCGTGTGCATTATTTATTTATTTTATTTGTCTCGACTCGATCTCCGCTCCTCCCACTCTCCCACCTAATGCTCTTCCTCTTTTTGACCATTTTCCCAAGGTCCCTTGTCTCATTATGTTTTATAGAATTTCTATGCTCTTTAAAAGAGTAAATAGGATGGCATGCTAACGTGACCGTTACTAACGAAATTCATGGCCCAAATTACAGCAATCGAGCCGACACGCTGTTATTATAATGTCCCGCAGGTTGCACGCGGGAAGGAAAACGATGGAATTATTTCAATAAAGCGTCATCGGAACCGGCATTTAGGACAGGCTCTTCTGATCGATGATACTTTGCGTTCGACGATCAATCATCGGCCAGATAATGAGCATGAGAGCCTTAAATTCCCCGACGTTCTTCTTTCCAGATTTACAGTAGTGAGCACATTTCAAATACAAACTTTTTTTCTCATTAAAAATAATTATTTATTGAAAACGTTAACATTGAAATTAAAACAATAATTTAAAAAATATTATTATTATATATAAAGAGATTTCCATTCAAAATAATATTTAAAGTTTTCAAATTTGTACATTAATTGTATATATTTCAAATGTTATTTCTTGTATTTCAAATGTTTTA